>NC_133620.1:474116795-474146795 GCF_048593235.1 Sminthopsis crassicaudata | reverse complement strand
ATTTTTCCCACTCTCTCCCACCCCAGTGGATTATAACTGAACTCTCCCTTCTCCTTGCTTTCATTTTAAAGGCAAGTGGAATAAAACCAAAAATGAGAATAGGGAAGAACTGGCCATGGGTTGTTTTTGGTTTTTTTTGCTTTTCTTTTCTCTAGTTTGTCTCAATAAATGCTGCTTGAAACGTTCCCTTTTAGTTGAAGATAGTCCACAGAGCATCAAGGGAGAAGGTCATACACATTTTCATGCATTGACTTAAAGCAGAGTAACGCCTTGGGGTCTCATGGATCCAGCAAAGCTCAGCATCCCCAGACACTGCGTACATGTTGGAACTGCAGTCTCAGACCCTGGCAGAGACAGGCTGGAGGCAGTGAACAGTGACTCAGGCATTTCCCAGCACCCACTGCAGCCGGCGTGCACGTGGCCGTGGGTCCCTGGGGGCTCGTTCCTGTCAAGGATTAGTAGCTGGCACAAAGTAGGCACTTGAGTGATTGATTGATCTGGAAAGGAAGGGACTTTGGAAATAAGCTCCTGCCCTCATTAGGTGAGTTAGGACATGGCTTGTCAAGGAATCATTAGAAACCCACATGATTACCTTGCTTTATAATTTATAATTTACAAAACAGTTTTCCTCATAACCAACCTGGAAGGGAAATGAGATAAAACTTGTTTTTTGTTGTTTCAAATTTGGATCCGATCTGTGAATAGTTGGAGTAGAGAACAAGCCTGTGTAAAGATAGGCCAGTCAGCCAATAATCACTTATTGAGACCTTTCTATATGGTCAAGGTTAGAGAAACAAGAAAAGTAAGCCATAGTTCCTACCTCGAGGAGCTCATAATCTAACCATTCCTCTTCTATACAACTATAGAAAATTGACTCTAAGTAATTCCCCCTTGAAATGCGAAACTCCCAATAATAAAATGGTTAGAATATGGTTCTAACCCATGCCTGCTCTTTAGGCCTTTTTTACTTCCATCTCCTAGATGCTTAAGCTTCCTTTAAGAGTCAGCTCAACTGCTAAAGAAAATCCTACCTGAGTCAAGGATCCACGTGTGCAAAAACATTTGTGGCAGCCCTTTTTATAGTAGCAAGGAACTGGAGCCTGAGTGGAGGCCCATCAGTTGGAGAATGGCCGAATAAGTGATGATCTATGAATGTTATGGAATATTATTGTTCTGCAAGAAATGACCAGCAGGAGGATTTCAGAGAGGCCCGGAGAGACTGACATGAAGTGTAAGTGAGCAGACCCAAGAGAACATGGTACACAGATCCCATGATCTACCGTGATGGTCTTGGCTCTTTTCAACAATGATCCATGACAATTCCAATAGACTTGTGAAGGAGAGAGCACCCAGAGAGAGGACTGTGGGGACTGAATGTGGATCACAAAATAGCATTTTCACCTTTATGTTGTTGTTTACTTGCTTGTCTTTTTTTTTTTTTTTCATTTTTTTTCTCTTTTGATCTGATTTTTCTTGTTCAGGGTGATAATTGTAGAAATATGTATAGAAGAATTGCAAATGTTTAATCTATATTGTATTACTTGCTTTCTAGGGAAGGAGGGAAAGGAGAGGAAAAAATGGAATATAAGATTTTGCAATGGTGAGTGCTAAAATTTATCTTTGCATATAAAATTTAAAAAATAAAAAATTATTTTTTTAAAAAGACAATCTTATTTGAGCTTCCTGATTCTTAGTGCTAACTTATCTTCATTTCATATTGTCTCATTTGTGTTAAAATTGTTTTTACAAGTAGAAGGGAAGCTTCTTGAGTGCAGGGACTTTTGGGGTAATTATTTATCTTTTTTTTTTAAGTTTTGAGTTCTAAATTCTCTTCCTCCCTCCTACGTTCTAGCCCACCAACTGAGAGGGTGAGTAATATAATATTAATTGTACATATGAAATCATGCAAAATATATTTCTATATTAGGCTTATATCAAAAATAAGATTAAAAAATTGAGCAATTTGCTAATTATTTAATATAATTATTTAATTTGTTAATTATTTAATATTTTCATTTACACTCAGAGTTTATCACCTCTCTTTCTGGAAGCGGATAGCATTTTTCTCATCATGAGGCTTTTGAAATTGGTTTGGATCATTGTATTGATCACAGTAGCCAAGTTGTTCACAATCTATCATTATTACAACAGTGCTGTTACTGTGCATGATCATTTTCCTTTTCTTCTCACTTCACTTCACTTTTCAACACTTCATATAGATCATGCCATATGTTTTTCCCCCTAAAATAATCCCACTTGTAATTTCCTATAGCACAACTGTATTTTATCACAATCACATGTCATGATTTGTTCAGCCATTTCTCAATTGATAAGCCTCCCTTTTATTTCCAGTCCTTTGCCACCAAAAATAACTGCTGTTTATATATATATATATATATATATATATATATATATATATATATATATATATATATATATATATATATATATATGTAATATGTTTATATAATATATATGATATATATTATTATATTATAATATTTATAATATGTTTTTATACATATTAGTCCTTTTCCTTTTTTCTTCAATCTCTTTGGGATCTTACTGGATCAAGGGGGATGCATAGTTTTATACAAACCCTTTGGACATTGTTCTAAGGGATTTTCCAAAATGGTTTGACAAGTTTGCTATTCCAACAATATTTCATGAGTGTACCTATTTTCTCTTCATCTTCTCCAGTATTTGTCATTTTTGATAGGTATGAAATGGTACCTTATAATTATTTTGATTTATATTTCTCTAATCAATAATGATTTTGAGATATGAATATAGCTTTGACTTATTTTTCTGAAAATTGACAGTTTTTTATCTCTTGATGATTTTTATCAGTTGAAGAATTGTCCTTTTTTTATAAATTTAACTCAGTTATTTATTTATTTGAGAAATGAGAACTTTATCAAAGAATCTAGCTGTGAAATTTTTGCTATTACTTCATTATCTGTAATGCCACTTAGCATAGTATCATTTCTGTGATTCTCTCCCTTAATGATGTCTATTGTTGCTTTTGCTTTGTCTGAGAATATGATTTCTTTCCTTGGCTTTCTCTTTTTACTTCAGCTGAAGCATATTAGTTTCTGCTCCAACTCTTTATTTTAATTCAGTGTATGACTTAGTTTCAAGTGTGTATCTTGTAAACAACACATTGTTAGATTCAGATTTTTAATTCATTCTGCTATCCATTTCCATTTTATGGGTGAGTTCATCCCTTCCCATTGTTAAATTGTTAAATTTGGATTACCATATATGTCCCTCCATCCAATTTTCTTCAGTTTCTTCTCTCTCTTTTTACTCTATCTTTCTGCTAAAATCTATTTTGTTTCTAACTACTGCTTCCTTTAATCTGCCTGCTCTTTTATAATTGCCCCTCCCTTTCTCTTACCCCCTTTCCCTCCTATTTCTCCATTGGCTAAGTTAGATCTCTAATACATCTGAGTATGTGTATATATTTTTTCCTTCTTTGAACCAATCCCAATGAAACAAGTTAGGGAAAAAATAATGTTCACACACACACATAGATAGATAGATAGATAGATAGATAGATAGATAGATAGATAGATAGATGGATGGATGGATGGATGGATGGATGGATAGATAGATAGATAGATAGATAGATAGATAGATAGATAGATAGATATAGATAGATAGATAGATGGATATAGATAGATATAGATAGAGATAGAGAGATAGATGATTGATAGATAGATAGATAGATAGATAGATGGATATAGATAGATATAGATATAGATAGAGAGATAGATAGATAGATAGATAGATAGATAGATAGATAGATAGATAGATGTATAGAACAGACAGACAGACAGATAGATAGATAGATAGATAGATAGATAGATAGATAGATAGATAGATAGATGGATGGATGGATGGATGGATGGATGGATGGATGGATGGATAGATAGATAGATAGATAGATAGATAGATAGATATAGATAGATGGATATAGATAGATATAGATATAGATAGAGAGATAGATAGAGAGATAGATAGATAGATAGATGTATAGAACAGACAGACAGATAGATAGATAGATAGATAGATAGATAGATAGATAGATAGATGGATATCACTAAAATTTAAAACTGAGTAAGTAGTTTTTGCATTGACTATTCTATCTGTTGATTGAAAAGGAAAATGGCATTTAAAAAAAATCAATAAATCAGCAAGTTTAGTGGGGTGGCTTAAAGTCCCAACAAACGAAAGAAAAAACCTAGCTCTGCCTTTGATCAAAAAAAAAATCTACATAAGGACCTTGCCAAGCAGCGTTGGTACAAATGCAAATTAGTCCAGTTTAATCACCACCTATATGTGCTGAGATGACACAGAAGCAGAGGGTCAAAGAAAGAGAGCAATTGTAATTGAACTAATTAATCAATCTCATGGCTAACTAATATAGTTACATTCTTCTAGAAGGAGTGAGCTTCTCCATGAGAAAATTGCTCTCCCAATAACAACAAGGGATGACATTTAGAGAACACTTTAAGGTTTGCAAATCACTTTGCTTCCATCATCTCATTTAAATTTCTCAATCACTTTGTGAGGGGGCATCATAGCTGTTGTTAGACTCATTTTATAGAGAAACAGAGCACACAAATGTCGACGCTCCAAATGTTTGATACGTGATTGGATGTGCACTTTTAAGAGAGACTTTTTGGGTCCAGTTCCATTGTAGACATAATGTTTGACAAGTCATTTAAATCTTCTTGGAACGTAGTTTTCTCATGTATAAAATGAACTAGCCCAAGAGATCCTTTCTCAGTCAAGATTTATGATCCTGTGATCCTTTCTCCTGGTCATCTTTCTTCTTCCTCTTCTCATCTCTTACAAGTCTACTAGACTTCATATAAAATTAAGCCCCATGAGATTCAAGAGAGGTCATCTAATTCCTTTGGGGTAGATTGAAATGCATCTATTCCTTCTCAATCTGTGTGATGCCTGTCAAGATATTTTTAAATCCTCAATACAGGATCCACTAAATGTTCTGGATGCCTTCTTACAGATCTCTTGACATTCTGAAATTTATTTGTGGAAGAATAAAAAACAGCTTTGTAGAAAGCTTATTTTTTAAAAAAGCATATAATAGTAATAGAACTGTGGAAAGACAGGTATACTAATACATTTTTAGTGGAACTGTCAGTTGGCTTAACTATTCTTAAAACCAATTTTTTAAAATTTTTTATAACATTATCCCTTGTATTCATTTTTCCAAATTATCCCCTCCCTCCCCTTGATGACAGGCAATCCCATACATTTTACATGTGTTACAATATAACCTAGATACAATATATATATATATATATATATATATATATATATATATATATATATATATATATATATATATATATATACATATATATATATATACACACACTCATATATATGTGTATATATATATATATACACACACACAATATATCTATACACACACACACACATATATATATGTGTGTGTGTGTGTGTGTGTGTATGTATGTGTGTAAATACCATTTTCTTGTTGCATGTTAAGTATTAGATTCTGAAGGTATAAGTAACCTGGGTAGATAGACAGTAGTGCTAACAGTTTACATTCACTTCCCTGTGTTTCTTCTATGGGTGTAGCTGTTTCTGTCCATCATTGATCAACTGGAAGTGGGTTGGATCTTCTTTATGTTGAAGAGATCCACTTCCATCAGAATACATTTTCATACAGCATTGATGTGTACAGCGATCTTCTGAAAACCAATTTATTATTGTGCAAGAAAAATTGGTAACAAAGTGAATTTCTTTAATTGAAGAACAGACTTTTTAAACTGTGGTATATTAATAGAATATTTTTCTTTACCAAGGAATGATGATTATAAATAACTTGGAGAAGTATGAAATCTTGTTTAACCTTGTATGAACAGTCAAATCATTAAATAAGCAGAACCAGAAGAAGAATATGGTTAGAAGAAGGATGACAATTTAGCTCAAAAAAGAAACCAAACTCTGAGTAAATGTCATAACCAGACTTGCTCCTGGAGATGACATCATGAGTCATGACTCCTTCTCTAGGGTTTATGAAGTGTTTGGGGAGAGCTAGTACCTCTGGGGTGAGGGCTTGCTGAGTCTTTTTAGGGGGGTTAAAGGTGCACTGTCAAACATGGTTTCTATGGAATAAGTAAGTTGTTAGAAGGAAGGATTTCATTCTAGGGCAAAAGTTGTAGTTATTAATGAATGTGGTATAAAAATAAAAGCTATCAATCCCAGTTGTGTTTATAAAAGCCCAGTCAGCTCCTCAAAGCCTTCCCCTCCATTGGGGCTATGTCCTTCTTTCTAAAACTGCCAAGAGACCAGTTATCAATGACTTCACTGACCCCAAATGATCCCTAGAACATGGTTGTTTTTAGTCCTTCATTTTCAAAGAGGACCAATGGCATGATGGGTAATGTTTTCAAAGAGGAACAATAGCATCATGGGAAATGACTTGTGTGTATGAATCAGATTTAAGTAAAGCAGAGATTCCCAAAGTGGCAAGCCTTACTTATCCTCTCTTGCCCAGTCATCAGAGTCCAGCGGCAGGACAAAGGTCGGGATGACCAGTGATATCCTGGATTACAGCGGATGACCTTAGCATCCTCTATGTCTGGGTAAGCTCTAAGCCTTCCACACCACTTGCTTTAGCTGCTTCATGATCATTGGAACAACTTGTTCTCCTCTGCACATTCATCCAGGGGAAGTTGTCCCATGATTGGGGTGGACATCTCCCTATTTCAACAACAGGTTGGAAGTTCCTGGTTGCCCCCACTCTGATTTAGCTCTTCTGCCATGATGGTTTTATCAGGGTGTGCCCTCAGTACCCGCTATAGCTTCTTGAAGCCGCAGGTGACAGTTGGGTGACGTGGGGACATCAGAAGTGGATGAGCAAGCCCTTGTACCAGAGTTTCTAGTTTTCCCTGAACACCATACACCCCTAGAGCTTGGATATTTTCTGTGAAGAACATTTTATTAGGCAAGAAGAAATCTAATCCTTACAAATGCAATCAGGAAATCTGTTAACAAGTGTTAACTACCATGCTAAATGCTAAATCCTAGAGACACAAAGTTAAAAAAAAATAGCTCCTGCCTTCATGGAAAATACATCCTACTGATCGAAATAACATCTATGGATAAATAAGTAGGAAACAGGGGATAGAGACTAGGCCTGTGATTTCATTGATGGATGGAACTCCCAGAGAAGGATAGTCCTGCTAGTACTGCAGGGTGGAGAGCATGGAGTACCTCCATGTCCTGCCCAAGGTGAGAGCCAGTGTGCATCCAAGACCAAATTTGAACTAGGTCATCTTGACTTTGAGGCTGGCCCTGTATCCATTGCAACATCCTGCCTCTCCACATTAAACAGATGGAGAGTAAATGCAAAATCATTTTTGGGAAGGGCACTGGAAACTAGGGGTGGGAAGATTAGGAAAGACTACTTAGGAGAAGTGCTGCTGGACTGCATTTCAAAGGGAGCTACAGATGGAAGTGAAGAGGAAAACACCCCAGACTTAGAGGGCAAGTTTGTATCAGGATCTGGCAGGCATTAAACACTCCTTTAGACAGACACACAAAGGAGGAAGACCCCGAGTGCTCATAATAAGCTTCCAGTGATCACCACCCTCTCAGCTAGCCTACTTTAATTAAAATGGCATTTGAGTGGAAGGTCCATGCCTTTCAGTACGGTGGGTGTTCACATAGCTCTGCTGCTGATGGAAATACTCAGCCTTTGGGAACTCCAAAGGGGACATTTAGAGGAAACATCTGAAGGTGGGCAATAACAGCGGAATGTTACCTCGGAAACACACTGGATCCCAGATGTACATAAATGAAGCCATTTAGCATTATTGGTTAATGATCATGTGCTGAGAAAATGGACAGTGGGAGAAAACATAACTGGTTCAGCTCTTAAGGCATCGCTTCATATGTCTTCCTGGATTTGTGCAGACGGCTCACTAGTAATATTGCCTTTTTTTTCTCCTCTTCCTTAATTGTGGTATCCTAAGGTTCTGGGATATTGGATGGGCATCTCTGACAGTAGAGGGTAATGGGATTTGTATCTTCTCAAAGGAAACATAGAACATCTTGTTTTCCCCATCTAGGAACCTGAATGGATTTTAGTCTAATTCTCTTATAAAAGGGACATGACTTTGATAATATGGCAGCAGATACAATAAACAAAAGACCCACATTAGAATTTTAAAAACTCGTCTAAATATGGCATATGGGTAAAGACAACTGATTTGTCCTAATAATGGTTTTTATTAATGGTATAATTAATAATGTGTTAATAATGTTGTAACTAATAAGGGCAACTAGTCAAAGGTTAATGTGAGACCATGTAAAATAGAGGCTCTCTATTCCAATGATTGGTGGGATTGTTTTTATTTATGCCCGAGTACTCATAAATCAGCCCTTAATTGAATAATATCTTGAAGTCCTCTGCAAACCTTAAAACGTCATAGACAGCCTAGTTCTTGTTTGTTGTTGTTGTTTTCGTTGCCAGGAAACCAAGACCAGTTATATTCAAAATCATAAAGAAGGAAAAGGACCAACTTACTTTTCATCTCCTCCCCCTAAACTCCCATGCTGGCATCTGGGAGCTCATCAAGGCAAGTCTGTTGTTGAACTTGTAGTGAGTTAAATCTGGTCCTAGACACATTAGTTCAGTGACTCCAATCAAGTCATTAATCTTTTTTGTGCCTCGGTTTCATCATCTGAAAAAGAAGATAATAAGAATGCCTATTACTAGGGTTGTTGTAAGAATAAAATGAAATATTAGTAAAGCATTTTACAGATAACTACAAATATGTGACTAGTTTATGTCCTTTTCTAGTCATTCATTTTGCCAATGATTTCTTCGAAATCCCTTTTAGGCTTGTCTGCTCACAGCCACCATCTTCTTCTCTATTGTCCTTCAAGTAACTTTTGACTTTAATTCTCTAGAGTATAGAATCTCTCTTCTACACACCTTTCAGATTGGCCAAGAGGACAGGAAAAGATAATGAGAAATGTTAGAGAGGATGTGGGAAAGCTGGGACACTGATACATTGTTGGTGGAATTGTTAACAGATCCAACCATTCTGGAGAGCAGTTTGGAACTATGCTCAAAAAATTATCAAACTGTGCATACCCTTTGACCCAGCAGTGTTTCTACTGGGTTTATATTCCAAAGAGATCTTAAAGGAGGGAAAGGGACCTGTATGTGCAAGAATGTCTGTGACAGCCCTTTTTGTAGTGGCCAGAAACTGGCTGCCCATCAGCTGGAGAATGGCTGAATGAGTTATAGTATATGAATATTATGGAATATTATTGTTCTGTAAGAAATGACCAGAAGGATGATGTCAGACAGGCCTGGAGAGACTTACATGGACTGATGCTGAGGGAAATGAGCAGGACCAGGAGATCATTATACACTTCAACAACAATACTGTATGATGATCAATTCTGATGGACGTGACCATCTTCAACAATGAGATGAAACAAATCAATAGAGTAGTAATGAATTGAACCAGCTCCACCTCATTGTATATCTGAGAAGAAAGAGCCTCAGGAAGTCAAAAGCTTGTCCTATATCATCCAGGTATGATCAGATTTGACCCCAAGATCTCTGGCTCTAAAGCCAGTATTGTTCCCTTGTAGCATGCTGCCTTTTCCCACTGAGCCAAGCCCAATCCCTGCATGTTACAAAAAAGGAAATCAACTTCTAGAGCGGGTCAGTGACTTATCTACAGTCAAACCACCAATCCAGAAGAAGATTCAGGACTGGAAGTCAGAGGCATTGATCACTGAACCAACACACTTATCACATCATCAAGCCGCCCAGTAGACATACAACTAACATTCTGCTTCAGCCCAGAGTTTATCTTGATATGGAGGAAGGGATCAGGAAACATCATCTTACTCTGTGATTATCTGAGTGGATCCCTCACTCCAGGAAAATTCATAGCTGAACAGGGGATGCCTAGAGAAAGCAGGATTTAATACAAATGATGCCTTCTTATTTCTAGGTAGGATGGCCCTGGATAGGCTGGAGACTCGGGAGCATGGGAAGGCTTTGTGCCCTTCACATCACACTGTAGTAAAAAATCACCTCAACCCCAGTCCAGTCTTCATGGAGACTCCAGGGACCCAGCGCCGAATGCAAAATTAGCATCGGGGACACCAGCCAGGAAGAGCTCTGCATCGGGTTTCCTTGGAAACAGGATACCAAGAGCTTTGACAGATTCAGTTTCTTTAGCAAAAGCAGCTACTAGACCCGGGGTTGGCAACCTTTTTTAAGGAGAGCCTTTGGGCACGTTTATTTTTAGAATAAAAGTATGAAGAACTTCATCTTATTTTACATAAATTTGCTAATTAAGCCCAGAAAGATTTTTTTCACCACTTTCATCTGTATCGGTTTATACCTTTTTAATCATGCTATTTATTTTATTCAAATCCACAGGAGTATTGTTCTGGAGCTAAAAGGATTTGGGAAATTTTTAATTTAACACAAATTTGAAGGACTCATTCATGCCATCTTTCAAAATTGGCCAATCACATGATCTCTGGAGGCCATGTAGCGCACCTTTGATTAAATGGATGTTTATGTATTGGGTTTTTCTCTGGGTCTCCTGCAAGAAAAACTAGTGCTAACACCCTCGTGGAGGGATATGGATGCTGAGGTGTGAATTGGTTCAATCTTTCTTCCCTAAAGCTTGTCTGCAACATCTACATATATCATTTAGAAAAGATGGCTGATTCGGGAGCCCCCGCCCTCACAATTCCCACCGATCTTCCTATAAGGCAGATGCTACATTTGCCATCACGTGAGGAAAATGAGGGGCAGAAAAGTCGCACCTTACCCAAGGATCACAGAGCTGGCAATTGCACAGGGTGGAAACCGGAATCTTCTTGCCTCTAAGTTCTGTTCCCTATCTCCTCCTCAATGTTGCCTCACTAAATTATAGTCCTAGAAGTAGAGAAGACCTTACAGGCCATCTATGCTAAAGCCCTCATTCTAAACATAAGGGAATGACAGCCTAAAAGAGAAACTGAGGTATGTAAAAGCTAAGTGACATGTCCAAAATCACACAGCCAATGGCGGTCAGTCTTCAGGCATAAATCCTAGGTTCCTTTTATTTTACAGACCGTACTGTCTCAGCAAACATTTTTAGAGCTAGATCAAAGCTCTCTTCCAGGGATGAGTTCTCCAGTCTTCTTGGATCTGGCTTGGCAGTTCACACAGGTCTGGGCAAGGGGCTGATTTTTAGCTCGTAATGGTCAGTTGCCGGAGGATACACGTTCTCCTTTGGACCAACACTCATCATATACCAAGACCCAATGTTACGTCACTGGTGGACAGAATCCAAAACCAGGCAGCCATACTTGCTAAAGCTTTTTTCTCCTCAAGTGGTAGAAAATGAAGTGACCCTACATAGGGCGGTCAACAGAGTCACCGACCTCAGCAGCTGGCAGGTGAGTCAGAACCAAAAGCTCCTTTTCACAAGCAGGGCCAAGACATTCACTCTTTAATCATGATGTGCCTTCTTCATCAAAAAGGTCTGCTAAGACCTGTCCTGTGCCCTTCAAAGTGAGAGTCCTGACCTTAATTGGTGGTTGCTTTCCCCTTGGAGGAAAAAATAAAACCCTGCCCAATGTCATCACAGGCAGTAAGGGTTCAGGGTATAATTTCCTTCACTTTACTCCAGTGATGCCATAGAATTTGGCTTAAATGGTAAACATCTGGAAAAGGTCCTAAGGAAGGCTGATCTGAAGGTCTCTAAAGCCCATTGTTCTCTTCTAAAATAACTCTGCTGCTGCCTTTTGTTTTTCACAAAGCTTTGGATGCATTTGTGTCTCCTTTTCTACCCACAGAGCCATTGCTTGTAGAAGGCACTTGGAAAAAGACAGGAGGAAAGACCAGTAGCACATCAACAGGGCCTTGTGGTATAAGAAATGTTCTACTTTCATCATCGCACACTTCTACCAAGAAGAGAAGGAGGTCCGTATTCTCATTTCTTCTCTGGGGCTAAGCTAATCATTGTAAATAAACAAGATTAAGATTTAGATTTTGTCAATTTTTTTTACTTAAATTATTATAATCATCCTACATGGTGTTTTCCTGGTTCTACTTAATTTCACTTTGTATCAGTCAAAGAGATCTTCTGATCCTTCTCTGTATTGTCAGGAATCTTATCTTACAGTACAGCCCCATCTCATTATATTCATCTACTACAGGTTGTTTGACCAATCCCCAATGGAGGGGATTTACTTTCAAGGCCTTTTACCCTTATGAACGTGCACTCTCTTTGGTCATAAGATTAAGGAATATTGAATGGGAGGGGGAAGATGCATGTCTCGAGTTGGAAAGACCACAGAGATCAGGTATCAGGATCTATGTCTATTGAGAAATATGTTCTGCTTAGCACAGGGCCTGGCACAAAGAAAATGCATAAAAAGCCTTAATTCCTTCCTCTCTAACATCTTTTGGGGTTTTCTATCAAGGGTCCAACCAAATAATAATCTTTAATTCATGTAGCACTGTAACATTGAGGAAGCAGAAGAATATAAAAAATAGATTATTAGACGTGGAGTTATGATTACTCGGATTCAAATTCTGCCTTAGTCATGTACTAGCTGTGCAATCTTGTGCAATTCTTATTTTCCTCATCTGAAAATGGGACTAGTCATTCTTGCTTCCCAGAATTGTTCTGAGAACCAAATTTTGCAGAGCACTCTGCCTGCCCCAGAGAGCTTTAGAAATGCCAGTTCATATTATTATCATGTTATTTGAGATGGTCTGGGAGGGAATTTCATTTTTTTTTTTTTTTTTTTTTTTTGAGGCTGAGGTTAAGTGACTTGCCCAGGGTCACACAACTAGGAAGTGTTAAGTGTCTGAGACCAGATTTGAACTCCGGTCCTCCTGAATTCAGGGCTGGTGCTCTATCCACTGTGCCACCTAGCTGCCCCCTTCTTTTTTTTTTTTTTTAATTAAAGCTTTTTATTTACAAAGCATGAACTGTGAAGGAATTTCTTCAAGGATTAGTAAGATCACCCCCCCTCCCATTTTATAGATGAGGAAGCGGGTTAGGTGACTTGTTCAGGCTCATGCAGCCAGTGAGTCCCTGAGATAAGATTTAAGTCGTGCAATAAGCTGCTAAATCATGGGAACCCCCAGCTTTCCCTCATGCCCGTCACCTTCTCTTTGTACCTAATCTGTCTTTGAAAGGCACCAGCCAAGTGTAGTTTTCCAGTCCGGAAAAGCCCTCCTGCAATCCATTCCTGTTTTTCTCAGCCAGAGCAAACAACAATCCCTGATTTTCCATTCCATTTCCATTATCAATTGTGAACACGCCTTCATGGGTTTCCATTGAAAAACAAATTACCATGCCCCACTTTTGTTTGTGCTGTAAGAAGCTCTGCACAGGAAGAAAAAGGCAAAAGAGAATGAAAGGAGTTTTCAGAGATGACTGAGTGGACCGCGCGTTCCTTCAGGCTAGATGGCTCTTGTGGTAGACTAATGGCTGAGATAGATCACCTCTAGTTCTCTGACCCCGTCTGGGGGAGATGGGACCAAAAAGCTCGACCTGGTTCGTTCCTTGTGTTTTCTATGGGGATGCTATAACTAGGGCAGGACAGCTGGGGCTTTGACCTAGGATCTCTTATCTGGAGAGGAGAGGGTCCATAATTCTTCTTTTCTCTAATCAGGAGTCTGTCTGTAGGTCACATCTCTAGGGTGAGAGTGAGGGGAGGGAAGAAGTCAAGTCTTCCAGAAAGGTAACAAGGTTGGTGGAGAAAGGGAAATGGGGAAGGAAGCCTTCCCTACACTGTTACAATCGTCCGACTGTTCCCACTGGTCAGATTATCTCTCCCACAGAATCGTCCACATTGTCTACATTCTCTCAACCACAAAGGAAGCACGATCTGCACTCTCCTAGGGGAACGGGGAGTGCCTTCCATGTCCTTCTCTTGCATTTGCAAGTGATAAAAATGTATCTGAGGGCTCCTGATTATGCCGCCCAGCACCAGGCGACCCCACAGAGATAGTCTCTCTGCAGTTCTCAGGGCACAGGTTCATCTGTATGGGGGGGGGGGGGCAGAAGGCCCAGAGCCTCAAGTTCATAATCTCCCATAGAATGAGAATCCACAAGTGGGAGGAGTGCAAGGGAACTGGAGAGAAAGGAGGAATCGGGAAGAGAAGGCCGACACAGCACAAGGAGAGTTGGAAATTTTCCTGCCACAGATAAATGAATCTTTGAAAAAATTCTGATTACAATTCCAGCCTTGGGGCTAATATGTCTCCATAGTTACATTTGACCTCAAGGAAACTACAGACAGGAGGAGACAAGTGGCTCATTTTAGCTAAGGGGCAGTTTTCAGGAAGCCCTGGATTCAAATCCGACCTCCATTACTCAATTTTTCTGGGTCTTAGCTCCTCTAGGATAGGAACGCTCCAACAAGTTGGGGGCAAGTCAGACCTCCCCAAACCTCATTTTCCTCACCACAAAGGGAAAGAGTTGGGCTAGAGAGCTTCTGAGGCTCTTTCTAGTCCTGAATATAAATCCCAAGCCTGGGGTTGTTTTAGAATCACATAAAAAGTGACAATGATACTGGTTGCCTGATATTCCTTCCCACCATCTTTGTCAAAATCAATGGGCAGCAAGCACACAAAAGTCTGGTGGGTAGCTTGGGACTTTTGCTCAAGAACCATTATTCTGATGAGTGAAGGATAAGTAGAATGCTTTTATCTACCTACATCCATCCACACACACACACACACACACACACACACACACACACACACACACACTGACTCACACATGTATGTGTCCGATGGCTGCCATCCCTAGGCCAGAGTTGGGAAGAGAGAACAAAAAGAAAAGAAAAAAGTTACATGTAAAGTTATTATCTATTTTCAAAGTGTAACAAGTTTTGCATAACGGAGTTGCAGTTTCATGTACAATCGCCTTTTCTTCTCTTCTACTAAATTATGGAAATACTTGTTCTATTTTTTAAGTTCAGAATAAATATTTTTTTTAAAAAAGAAAAGGCACTGGAATACAAAACCAAAAAGGTCACGTCCTTCAAGGAGTTTATATTCTGCTGAGGGAATCTCTTTTTCTCGCTCTTTCCACATATAGAAATATACATGCATAATATATATGTATACACACATATATTGTATATATGCATAGATATAAAAGATATGTATATACACTGGATTCTTGTAATATACTTCCAAGATTATTTTACATGAGGAAGCTGTCAAAGGGAAGGGGCAGAAAGAGCAGGGGAGGCTGCAGGCCTGAAGATTCAGTTGAGTTTTCTAGTAAGAGAGAAATTCTAAGTGAGAGAAGAGAAAGGCCCTAGAGCAAAATAAAAAAAAAAAAGGTTGGAATAGCCTGGAGAAGTTGACAGGCAGGGATGTGCTACAGCCAATTGTGTTGTATAATTTGCCAAAGAGCAATTCATAAACCTCTAAGGAGAAACTTGAACAGCACCAGCACCAATAATAATAACAATGTTGTCAAGCCTTTATTTTTGAAAAGGACCAGAGACATCCCAGGTAATGAGTGGGCTTGCATGTGAATTGTATTTAGGTGAAGCAGAATTATACAAAGTCCTCAGTCTCTCTCTCTTCCTCAGTCATCACAGTTTGGTGGAAAGTCAAAAGCCAAGAAAACTGACAGTGACCCACTATCAGATGGCCTGGGCAGGCTAATCTGACAAGCTCTAAACATGGGGCCTGGTACAGCCCCCCTCATGGCCATTGGAAGAAATTGTTCTCAACCGCCCATTCTACTGGGGAAACTCTTCGCATATTAGTTACTAACAATAATAATGATAACATTAAAGGAGGAGGAGGGGGAGGAGGAGGAGGAAAAAGAGGAAGAAGAGGAAGAAGAGGATGATGAGGAGGAGGAGCAGGAGAAGAAGAAGAAGAAGAAGAAGAAGAAGAAGAAGAAGAAGAAGAAGAAGAAGAAGAAGAAGAAGAAGAAGAAGAAGAAGAAGAAGAAGAAGAAGAAGAAGAAGGAGGAGGAGGAGGAGGAGGAGGAAGAGGAGGAAGAGGAGGAGGAGGAGAAGAAGAAGAAAGGAAGGAGGAGGAGAAGAAGAAGAAAGGAAGAAGAAGGAGAAGAAGAAGAAGAAGAAGAAGAAGAAGAAGAAGAAGAAAAAGAAGAAGAAGAAGAAGAAGAAAAAGAAGAAGAAGAAGAAGAAGAAGAAGAAGAAGAAGAAGAAGAAGAAGAAGAAGAAGAAGAAGAAGAAGAAGAAGAAGAAGAAGGAGGAGGAGGAGGAGGAGGAGGAGGAGGAAGAGGAGGAAGAGGAGGAGGAGGAGAAGAAGAAGAAAGGAAGGAGGAGGAGAAGAAGAAGAAAGGAGGAAGAAGAAAGAAGAAAGGAGAAGTCAGAAGAAGAAGAAGAAAAAAAGGAAGAAGAAGAAGGAGAAGAAGAAGAAGAAGAAGAAGAAGAAAGGAGAAAGAAGAAAAAAGGAAAAGAAGAAAGAAAAACAACAAGAGTCTGACTCACATTTTTAGTTTGAAAAAATGACATAGAACTGAGAAAAGCCAACAAAGCATTTATTAATCATTTACTAAAAGAACAAAGACTATTCTTATCCTTGGAAAATGGGTAGAGATTGAACCTGTGATTTCATTGACTTAAGGGGCCCCTGAATAAGGAAACTCCTTCCATTAAGGTAAATTGGCAAATTATCTTTAACATCTCATCTTAGAGAGTTGTTGTTGAGAATACTGAGAACAAGGACTTGCAAAAGGTTATACGGTCACTATTCATATCAGTACAATGCATCGGGCAATCAGCCTTAAGCTCTTATTTTGTGCCAGGTATTGGGCTACACTTGTGCTAAGCCAAAAGCCAGTCCCTGCTCTGCAGGAGCTCGTTATTGGATGGGAGAAGGCAATGAATAAAAGTAAGTAGGAGGCCCGGCAGGGAGAGAGACCCGGGAGTACCTGCCGGAGAAGTCCGGAGTCCAGCCTCATGAGAAATAAAGCGACCGTTGTCTCCGACTGCCTCTTTTAGGCAAATCACCCAATGGGGGAGGGGATATTGCCCTAGGTTTGATAAATAAATGATAGCACTTTGTAGGATACGTGCTTGCTTCTCATGCTGTTGCACAGTAAGCCTTAGAAGGAGACGTTACCGTGTTTATTCAGCCATTTTCAATTGTGTCCTTCTTTGTGGCCCCTTTGGGGTTTTGTTCGCTGGACTGGTGACGGGACTGGTTGGCTATTTCCTTCTAGTTCACTGCACAGATGAGGAAACTGATGCAAATAGGATGAAGTGACAGTAAGTGACTGAAGCTGGACCTGAACTCGGATGGTCCTGCCCTCCACCGTGCTGCCCAACTGGACAGGAAGAGATGGCAATTCACTCAGCCCAGAAGGCATTGCTCGAGCTCCCGAGAGCAGGGGAGGCAGCCCTGCCCAAGTAGAAGGCCGTGGGTCCTAGGCGAGAAGAAGAGAGGGGAGGGGATCCTGGATCCAGGCCCACAGAAACTAGCCCATAACCTCGGCCACACTGCCCCTCCCATGGCTTGGGAAAATGTTCCAGGCAGTGAGGAGGGCAGCCAACTGGGCTTCTTTTATCAAAGCCAGAGCCAGGACCAGGGCATTGAAATCCGACTCACTAACCAGAGCACTCGAGTCTGAGCAGAGGAACCGAGTCAGGGGGTCAGAACGAAGCAGAATAACAGGACCTTGGGAGAGGCCGGGAGACTGGGACCCAGAAGACAGGGATTCAAACCCCATTTCTTCCATCTTGTATCTCTGGGAATCCTTAAACTTTTCTGGGACTCAGTTTCTCCTGCTATACAGTCAGGGAGGGAGAGATATTCCACAGGAGATCCACACGAGATATATTCCACTGAGGCCCTTTCTAGACCACTCATCCTACAATGCTGTGATCCTGAGGGGTCATTTCATCGATCAGCAAACACTGATCAGAGCCCACTCTGTGCTGTGGATACTCACACACACGGAACTAAGGTTTTCATGCTTCTCTTTTCTGGGCCATCCTGCAAAAGGAAAGGACTGCGCTCCATCGCTCCTATGGTTCCCTCTAGCTCTCCAGTTAATGATGCAGATGTGCCACGGCCCTCAGTGTGGCCATGCCCAGTGCTTGGGGTCTGCTTTTCAGGTTTCGAGAGCCTGACTCTGCCTTTCCCCTCCCCCAGCTCAGGCTTTCCTGCTCTGTCAGAATTTGGAGACATTTCACTTTACTTATAATTCCATAGAATTTTGCAGTCTTTTTTTAAATTATAGCTTTTTTATTTTCAAAATATATACATGGATAATTTTGGCCATTCACCCCTACAAAACCCTGTGTTCTAATTTTTTCCTCCCTTCTCCTCATCCCCCCCATTGGCAAATGATCCAATATATGTTAAACATGTGCAATTCCTTTATACATATTTTCACAAATATGCTGCCCAAGGAAAATCAGATCAAAAAAGGAAAAGAAATGAAAAAGAAAACAAAATGCAAGCAAATGACAACAAAAAGAGTGAAAACACTATGTTGTGATTTACAGTCAATCCCCACAGGCCTTTCTCTGGGTACAGATGGCTCTCTCTATCACAAGAACTGGCCTGAATCATCTCACTGTTGAAAAGAGCCGCGTCCATCAGAATTGAACATCATATAATATTGATATTGCCTTGTATGACGATCTCCCGGTTCTGCTCACGTCACTCAGCATCATTTCCTATAAGTCTCTCCAGGCCTTTCTGTATTCATCCAGCTGATCGTTTCTTACAGAACAATAATATTCCATAGCATCCATGTACCACAATTTATTCAGCCATTCCCCAGCTGATGGGCATCCACTCAGTTTCCAGTTTCTTGCCATTACAAAGAGGGCTGCCACAAACATTTTTGCCCATGTGGGTCCCTTTCCCTCCTTTAAGATCTCTTTGGAATATAAGCCCAGTAGTAACACTGCTGGGTCAAAGAGTGTACACAGTTTGATAACTTTTGGGGCATAATTCCAAATTGCTCTCCAGAATGGTTGAGTTAGTTCACTACTCCACTAACAACGCATCAGTGTCCCAGTTTTCCCGCATCCCCTCCAACAGTCATCATTGTCTTTTCCTGTCATCTTAGCCAATCTGAGAGGTGCTTAATGATATTTCAGAGTTGTCTTGATCTGAATTTCTCTGATCAACCGCGGTCTGGAGCATCTTCTCATGTGACTAGAAATGGTTTCAATTTCATCATCTGAAAATTGCCTGTTCATATCGTTTGACCATTTATCAATTGGAGAGTGGCTTGAAGAAGTCTTCCTGGAGACAGAATAAAGTGGCATCCTTGTAATTCAAGCTGATTCAATTCAACAAGCATTCACTAAGTAGCTGCTGTGGACAGGCTCTGAGCTAGACACTAGGAACAAAAAGATAAAAAGGAAGAGTCCCCACCCTAGAGAAGTTTACATTCTATTGGGAGAAAACATGTACACAGACAAAGCCATAGAAAATAGTGACCGCAACCATACAGATTTCTAAAAGATGAGAGAATGTTCTAACCTCTAAGAGGATCAGGAAAGACTTCATGGGAAAGTGGTCCATGAGTCGTGAGAAGCAGAAAAGGCCTAGGAAAGGCATGGGCAAAGTTCTTTGCATCCCTGGCCATTTCCAAGATGAAGGTGGACCAGCACTCTTGTTTATTGCTTCATGCCCAGAACTATCTACAATAATTCTCCATTTTTCAAAAAGCTAAATGGGAATCTGGCAGGACCCAAAAGGGGGACAGGGAAAGAATTTTGGGGTCAGAGACCAGAACAACGGGATTGCAATGCACGTATCCTACAAAGTGGTATCATTTATTTATCCAACCTAGGGCAAGTGATCTAGGAAGTGATTGCCATGAACCTCAGTTTCCCCAACTGTTAAAGGGGAGCATTGAACTAGGTGGCCCCTCCAGTCCCTTCTAGCTGACGTTCTATGATCATAGAGCCTATTTTTAGATATAGAATGTGAGACCCTGGAGATCTTCTGGCCCTGCTCCCTCCTTTTAGATGTGAGGCAACTGAGGCTTAGAAAGGACCACTCGCCTCTAGCTACATGCACTCCTGCTCCATGTTCTCGGTCCTGAATGCAGTTGCAGGTACCAGTCCTGCCCAGCTCACTAATTGTCTCTAAAGATCTTTTTAACTTGGCCTAAAGACTTTTTGGTTCTCATAGAGATGAGACATCAAGGGGTTGAAACATAACACTTTAAGTGAAATGGGGTAACTGAGTGATTTGCTCAGTGGACCTTTATCTTGCTAGCTAACTAGCTATCTAGGTGTGTTTGTGCATCCATCCAACCATCCATCCATCCATCTATCTGTTTCTCTGTTCTTCTGTTTATCTGTCTTCTTGTCTTTTTATTTACCTGTATCTCTCTGTCACTCTCTATCTTTATATGTCTCTGTCTCTGTCTCTCTCTCAGGCTTTCCTGCTCTGTCAGAATTTGGAGACATTTCACTTTACTTATAATTCCATAGAATTTGCAGTCTTTTTTTTAATTATAGCTTTTTATTTTCAAAATATATACATGGATAATTTTGGCCATTCACCCCTACAAAACCTCTCTCTCTCTCCTCTCTCTCTCTCTCTCTCTCTCTCTCTCTCTCTCTCTCTCTCTCTCTCTCTCTCTCTCTCTCTCTCTCTCTCTCTCTCTCTCCTCTCTCTCTCTTCTTCTCTCTATCTTTCTTTTCTCTCTCTCTCTTTTCTCTCTCTTTCTTTCTCTCTCTCTCTCTCTCTCTCTCTCTCTCTCTCTCTCTCTCTCTCTCTCTCTCTCTCTCTCTCCTCTCTCTCTCTCTTCTCTCTATCTTTCTTTTCTCTCTCTCTTTTCTCTCTCTCTCTTTTCTCTCTCTCTCTCTCTCCTCTCTCTCTCTCTTCTCTCTATCTTTCTTTTCTCTCTCTCTCTTTTCTCTCTCTCTCTTTTCTCTCTCTCTCTCTCTCTCTCTCTCTCTCTCTCTCTCTCTCTCTCTCTCTCTCTCTCTCTCTCTCTCTCTCTCTCTCTCTGTCCCCCACCCCCTCCTTCTGTCTACATGTCTGTCTATCCATCTCCACATCTACATCCACCAGCTTCAATGTGGTCAGAAGGCATCCTCTGTCACGGAGGCGGGGAAGGACAGGGCCGGGTACCAGGGCTTGGCTCTGAAAGGTCCTGCAGACAGACTCAGTCAGGGGCTGGCAAAGGGAGCAGGTGGGGAGGGGAAGGGGTAAAGAAAACAAACAGGGACCCCCCAAGGACAAGCTCCTCGCCGTTTTACTGGGCATTCAGAAGACAATGAGAAAGGAGCCCTGGGCGGGCACTGGGGGAATCCTTGAACAAAAGCAGGAAGCCTGGCCATAGCGGTGAATGGGATTGAGTCGCATGGGGAGGAAATGGGGAAGCACAGTGCGGGGATAGGAAGCCTGAGAAGAAAGGCCTTTGGAGTCTGTCCACCAGGACAATGGAGCTCGCAGTGCTGGGGGCGCAGTCTAAATATAGCTGCCCAGGGCAGCTGGCGGGGCGGTCAGGGAAGGGTCCGGGTGGGAGAGCTGCCTCCCATTCCTAGTCTTCGACCTGGAAGTGAGCCACCTCCCAAGTCGCCTCGGGAGTCATTCCTACCCACACCTGCTGTTGTTGTTCAGTCGTGGCCGACTCGGTGACCCCAGGAAGGCTTTTCTTGGCAGGGATACTGGAGGGGATGGCCAGTTCCTTCTCCAGCTCATTTTACAGATGGAGAAACTGAGCCCAATGGGATCAAGTGACTTGCCCAGCTAGGAGACTGTACCAAATTTGAGATGAATCTCCTTGATTGCAGACCTAGAGTTCTCTCCACTGTGCCACATAGCTTCGCCCCATTTCTGTGCCCCTTCCTGGTTTCCTTGTGTTTCTCTTCTATGTATTTGAATGAATGGATTGAGGAGTAGACAAGTGCAAAGCCCAGATTAAGCATGAACTTTAAGCCAGATGTTTACAATCTGGGAAGAAAAAACTCCAGTGAGATACTCCTGCCTTGGAGGAGGGGGAGACTAAACAAGAGAGAATGAATGAATGAATGAATGAATGAATGAATGAATAAATGAATGAAAAGTCCTTGATTAAATGCTTCCTAGGCATGAGATGTTGTGCTAAACACTGGGGACACATGCATAAAAGCCAGACAGTGTCTGCTTTCATGGATTTTAAATTTTAATAGAAAGGAGACAACATATGTAGGAGGCTGCAGGTACAAGCACTAGTGGTCAGGCCATCATGTCAGGCTCACTGCGCGTCCATTTGCTGGATGAGGAGAGCAGCAGGCCAGGGAGAGAGCCAGGAAACTCCTCGCCCCCTACGGAACGTCCTGCCGTAGACCCAGACGGGCAGTGGGACCTTGAGCCAGTTGCCCTCAGTGCCCCGGACGCTGTTCCAAGACTGGAAGTCTTTCAGAGAAGATGTGGATCTGAACCGAAAGGAGATCTCCCCGGCCTGGGAAGTTGTACTTAATGGGAGAAAAGAGTTTTATTTTGTACAAACTTTCCCCTAGGAGAGCAAAAGGTCATTGGAGGCGGGAGCTCTTCTGTTTTTGTCTTCAGTCCTTAATCACTGCATGGGTGTTGCCTCAGTCACAGACACCTGGGAAAGACAGCAGATAAAACGGTCACGGTCTCCCATTGTTCTCAGGGCAACCTCCAGTTGTCCTGCTCTACATCTGCCGCTGGACGCAGATGGCTCTGCAGGAGAAAGTGAGGCAGCCCTCCCTCACTTCAGTCCAGCTCATTCCCATGTCATGACATCTCACCTCTCTGCTTTTATGTCTGCTTTGAGAACAAAGGACAAACAGCAACAATAATAATAACAGCAGCAGCAGACATCAGGGGCTTAATAAATGCCTGTTGATCAATCAGTTCCAATTTTTAAACACAAGGGGTTGAGGGTAAGGAGTGATGGACAAGATGATCTTTCAGGACCTGCCAGAACTGGATCCCACAGGACTGGCAAAGGGGTTCAAACAAGCTTTTTCTGTCCGACGTCTTAGCTTGGAGGCTGTGGCAGCAGGGTTCCTGAAGTCTCACCATGCGCCCAAGGATGATAAGAAGGAAGATGCCATTAAGTTCACCAAGAAGGACAAGGACACCATGGACAAGTCTGGGGGCAAAGCTAAGAAGCGGTCCAAGGGAAAAGTGCGACACAAGCTCAGCGATCTGGCTCTGTCTGACAAAGCAGCATGTGACAAACTGTGCAAGGGAGTGCTCAACTACAAACTTATCACCCCCGCGGGGTCTCAGAGAGACTGAAGATCCGGGTTCTCCAGCCCGGGCGGCCCTCCACGGATTGCTCATAACGTTCTGATTGAACTAGTTTCCAAACACGGAGCACAAGAGAGATACCAGGAACATCAAGGGTGGAGATGCTCCAGCTGCTGAAGATGTAGGAAATGATTCAATATTTTCATGTATATTTTAAAAAATAATAATAAATCACAGGGAGCACATTTGGATCCAGAGGTCTTTTGTTCCTAAGACAATAAGCACAGCCCTTAGCCCCAGGGCAGCCCATACCTCTCCTCATGCAGCCAAACTAAATGGACACATAATCAGGAGATATTTGAAAAAAATAAGTTAAAACACAATAAATCACAGATAATGCTAAAGTGTGATTTTCTAAGTTAATTTCCAGTCCCAAGGGGTCTTTATGCATGAGTCAGGGCCTTCTTCTCATTTCTGCATGAGTTGAACCCCATTGATCTAGTCCAACATTTTAATTTGACATATGGGGAAACTGAAGATCAGAGAAGGTAAAGGACTGGCCCAAGATCTCCATGCAGTCAGAAAATGCATCTTGTGTCCTCTCAGGATACAGTCTGCACAATTATTATTATTATTATTATTATTATTATTATTATTATTTAATTGTTGAAAATGCACACAAAACATGGGCCAGGAAGATATGAGAGAATGGTCAAGGGAGGGAGCCCTGGCACCTGGCAGACTCCAATAAGAGTCTTGGGAGGCAGCAGCCCTTGGGCTCAGCCTTGACCACTGCCGGCTGTGGGGCCATCTTTGGTCCACTCTATTCAGTTATTGAGGACAACAAGCCCCATGCCATCCTCCTCCTCCTCCCTCCCCGGGAATGGAACCATCCTTAGAATGGGCCTGGGAACACCTCGGGAGGAAAGCATTCTAAAAGAAACAAGAAAACAACCCCCAAGAGGGCTCTGCAAAGGGCCAGTGGCGACGGCCAGAGCTGAGTGGGCTGGGCATTAGCAAGCTGGGCTCTTAAACCCAGACTCCCGAGATCCTAGGTGGCGCCATAGTGAACAGAGCACTGGGCCTGGAATCGAGAAGTCCTGAGTTCAAATCCAGTCCCAGATACCTACAAACTGGGTGAAGCTGGGCACATTTCCTTATCTGTAAAATGGGGATAAGGATGGCACCCACTTCCCAGGGTCATTCTGAGGATCAAAGGAGATAAGACTGGCAAATCATCCAGAAGTGCTCAGCATACAGTAGGTGCTATATAAATGTTGGCCATTACTATCTTCCATTTAACCCTCTGTGTGGCCATGGGCTTGGCTGCCTCTCTAGGCCAGAGATTCCTCATCTGCAAAATGAAGAAGGCGCTTAGAAGTCGTAGCTTCTGACCTGGGAGGGATGGTGGAGGCCAGATTTTCCTTGTTTTCAGTAATATAGATTTTACTTTTCTTTCTAGAAAAACAACTATAACATAGAAATGAAATGCTCCTAATCCATATACAGAGTCAGAAAAAAAACAACCCACAAATTATCCCCTATGAGGAACTGAGGTACAAAGAGTGACCTGTTTGAGGGAGCAGCTCAGCTGAACTCCAACCCAAGCCTCTTTCTAGGGCATTGCCATCCTGCTCTTACTAGGAAAAGCCTCCCCAAGCAAAAGCTGGACGGTCCTGACCCTCTTTGGGCACCGTTTGGCCAGGTCAGCTGCCGAGCTTCTGCTCTAAGTCCTGCGGCTGTAACCTCTGCTCTCCATCTCTGCCCCCAGGACTTTTCAGACTTTGGCTGGATTTCCAAAAGTCCCCCGTGGAGCCAGAATGCTTCTCTCAGTACATCTGGACCGTCCCCTGCCAGGCTCATTCTGAGTGGAAGGAAACTACCCGGGAAACTGCCCGAGGCATCGACCTTCATCTGGCACATGAAATAGTGCCAGGAGCTAGTGCCATTTATTCAAGCCAAGGCCTTCAAGAGGGGAGGCAGTTTGGGAGCTTCTGGGTACACTCTGTGAGCCATTCATAGATATCACCTGGACATACCTGACGGGATGCCCCTGGGGAGGAGGACAGGTGAAATCCTTGGGAGCAGAGGACTGCAT
Source organism: Sminthopsis crassicaudata (assembly GCF_048593235.1). Classification (NCBI taxonomy): domain Eukaryota; kingdom Metazoa; phylum Chordata; class Mammalia; order Dasyuromorphia; family Dasyuridae; genus Sminthopsis; species Sminthopsis crassicaudata. The sequence continues at coordinate 474,121,464 of NC_133620.1, read as the reverse complement.
GAGGGCAGAGAGGAGAAGATCAGGCTTTAGGGAAGGCCTTTCTGACAAGATGGAGGCCCCCGGCAAGGCCACCTGAGTCTCCCCAAGGTGAACAGCAGGTGTCCACTTATCGAGGATGTCAGAGAAGGCCCCTACATTGGGAAGAGACCTGAACTTGAAGCTCCCTTAGGGTTGGATCAATCAACTCTGAGATCTCAATGAAAGAAGAAAGATCTCAGCTATGCATGTGCATGGAACTCTACTCAAAGGACTAAAAATAAAAGGTGCATCCCCTTTGACCCAGCAGTGCCATTACTGGGTCTGTATCCTAAGGAAATCATAAAGTAGAGAAAAGGGCCCACATGCGCACAAATGTTTGTAGCAGCTTTTTGTGGTGGCAAAGAATTGGGAACTGAGTAAATGCCCTTCAAATGGGGAATGACTGAATAACTTGTGGTACGTGAAGAGAATGGAATATCATTGTCCTATAGAAAATGAAGAACAAGCTGATTTTAGAAAGGCCGGAAAAGATTTACATGAACTGATGCTGAGAGAAACAAGCAGAACCAAGAATATATTGGACACAAAAATAGGTGATGATCACTAATGAAAGACTGGGTTTTTCTCAGAAGTTCAGCAATCAGAAAAGACTTTGTATAGAAAATGTCATCTGCATCCAGAAAGAGAAATATGGATTTTGAATGTAAATCAGCACATGCTATGTTCACTTCTTTTGTTTTTTTCCCCTTTCTCTCAGGGTTTTTCCCTTTTGTTCTAATGTTTCTCTCCCAATATGATTCATAAAGCAATGCATGTTAAAAAATAAATAAATTTTTAAAATAAAAAAATAACAGGGGGGCAGCTAGGGGGTGCAGTGAATAGAGCACCAGCCCTGAATTCAGGAGGACCCAAGTTCAAATCTGGTCTCAGACACTTAACACTTCCTAGTTGGGTGACCCTGGGCAAGTCACTCAACCCCAGCCTCAAAAAAATAAAAATAAAAATTAAAAATAACAAAGATCATTTGCTCTAACGTTTCTCATGGCAACAAACATATTGGACTTGTCTGGAGGATCCATATTTAAATCTCACCATGGGGACCTATCACAACCATATGCAAGTCGCTTCTCTGCCCTTCCGTAATAATGCCCACCTTTTCCATAGCAGTGCCCAGAGTAGTTCCACCCCAGAGCTATAGAAGGGTCAAGTGAGCCAAAACCTGAAGTTATTTTGGAAAATTGAAAGTCTTATATATACACATACACGCACAGAGATAGAGAGATAGATAGATAGATAGATAGATAGATAGATAGATAGATAGATAGATAGATAGATAGATTAGATAAATAGATAGATAGATAGATAGATAGATAGATAGATAGATAGATAGATAGATAGATAGACAGATAAACAGACAGACAGACAGACAGATGGATGTGCCAGCTGATGGTGCTCACAGGTTCCTATGATATCAGCTCTAGAGTTGAGGGCATCTTGGAGACCATCTAGTGCCATACCCACATTTTACAGATGGACAAACTGAGGCCCTCTGAGGTGGATCCCAAGGAAATGTACCTAAAGTCACAGAGGGAGTAAATGACAGAAACAAGAAAAAATCCTGGGCTTTGGACTACAAAATCCACCATGATTTCTTTTAATGATATTATGATTATTCTTGAATTTTAAATTATGATTCTCATTTTTCTAATCTTATATGTGATGAAGGATGGGAAAAGTCATTATCCCACAGTACTCTTTTCTGATTGATGCTCAGTGAATAAAATAGTTGCTTTTTGTAACTGAATAAATATATTCTCCAAGCTCACTGAAAGCTCTTTTGGGACAACTCCAAGGAGAGACAAGATGGGAATGATATACATACTTTATCCTGCTCCCATAAGATTTAAGGATTTGATTTTTCTTTTTTTATTAATTTTATAATTAGAATTTTTTGACATGCATGGGTAATTTTTTTACAGCATTATCCCTTGTACTCACTTCTTTTCTGAATTTTCCCCTCCCCTGGATAACAGGCAATCCCATACATGTTACACGTGTTACATACAATATATGTATGTAAAACTGAATTTCTTGTGGCACGGTAAGAAATGGATTCAGAAGGTAAAAGTAACCTGGGTAGAAAGACAATAGTGCAAACAGTTTACCCTCATTTCGCAGTGTTCCTTCTCTGGGTGTAGCTGATTCTGTCCATCATTGATCAATTGGAATTGGATTAGCTCTTCTCTATGTTGAAGATTTCCACTTCCATCAGAATACATCTCATACAGTATCATTGTTGAAGTGTATAATGATCTCCTGGTTCTGCTTATTTCACTCAGCATCAGTTAATATAAGTCTCTCCAGGCCTCTCTGTATTCCTCCTGCTGGTCATTTCTTACAGAGCAATAATATAGGGGTTTGATTTTTCCAACAGATCTCTATGTTTTAAGAATTTTTCATCACACATAAGTATTTGAGTAACTTAATGACAAATGGAATGAATCAATCAATCAATCAGATTATGAGATCCTTGAAGCCATATTTTGCCTCCTTTTGCATCCCTAGTACTTAGAACATGGCTTTGCACATAATAGGTGATTAATAAATGTTTATTCTTTTTTTTTAATAAATGAATGAATGAAAAAGCATTTAGCATATGCCAACCACTGGGGATATAGACGGGAAAGTCAAAGAGTTATTATTTATAGGGAATTCATTTTTTATTTGATGTATGATAATGTTATTGTTGTTGGTAATAATAATAACAATCACTATCATTTAGGTAGTGCTTTGAATTTTGCAAAGTATTTTGTGTTAACTCATGCAAACCTCACAATATTTTGAGCTTTGTGCAGTCACTGTACCCATTTTCTAGATGAAAAAACAGAAAAATGAAATCAGGGTCACAGAGCTGATATGTGAGGAAGAATTTGATCTTGGGTCTTCATCACCTCCTCTCTTGCATCAATGAGCTGCAGCATATATTAAAGTATTATTCTTCTAATTGTTCCCAGGCAATTGTGGGTAATGCTTTTGTCCATGAGACGGTCTAGACTCCAGTCTGAGCTGATGAGTTCTCAAGAATATTTGGCATCGGGGCAACTAGGTGGTGCTACAATGGATACAGCATCAGCAGAATCAGGAGGACCTGAGTTCAAATTTGCCCTCATTCACATGTACTAGCTGTATGACCTGGGTAACTAACCATGATTGCCTCACCAAAACTAGATAGATATCTATATAGACATATATATGTATTTGTCTGCATCTATCTATATAGAAATAGATCTATCTATATCTATACATTATTTTTGTGTGTAGATATATAGATAGATAGATGGATGGATGGATGGATGGATAGATAGATAGATAGATGGAGGGATGGATGGACAGATAGATAAATAGATGGTAGCGAGATTGACAGGCAGATGGATAGATGGATGGATGGATAGATAGATAAATGGATACATAGATGGATGGATGGATGGATGGATGGATAGATAGATAGAAAGATGGAGGGATGGATGGATAGATAGATAAATAGATGGTAGCGAGATTGACAGACAGATGGATAGATGGATGGATGGATAGATAGATAAATGGATACATGGATGGATGGATGAGGATGGATAGATATTTGGAGTGTTAAAGATGTGTCTGGGATTTTCTTTTTTGGTTTATTACAAGGCTAAGGTCTCCTGTCTGCACTATTTAGCCCCCTGATGGCATCTTTCTAGGTATTGGGCAAATGTTAACTTTTTGCAATCTACAGTTATATGTAGCACATTTTGTACCATTTCTTTATATACTCTGCACTGATTAATAAATCCAGGCTCCTTAAAGGTGACCTTTCTTTGATTTTGATGGCAGTTATTATTATTTTTCTCCTCACCCCTTCCTTAGTTCATTCGGCACCGGCATTTGTCAGATTTTGCTGGGTCAGCCAGCGGATGGGCAGAAGAGAACCTGCCCAAATCCAACTTACCGGAGAGGCTGTAAAAGTGGGCAGGCTGGCCTTGCCCAGGGGCGCCGGCTGACCTCATGGCACAGTGGGCGGCCTCGTGTGTGTGTGTGTGTGTGTGTGTGTGTGTGTGTGTGTGTGTGTGTGTGTGTGTGGAGAGGGAGTCATCATGACATCTGCTTGGCTCCCAGTTGTATTGCCCCAAACGCAAGCGTGTCCTGGAGCAGAGCTAGGAGGAGCCGGGGCGTGCATGGAGAATGGTCAGTGTGGACTGCTCTCCAGGGCTGTGGAGTCATTGGGAGTCTGGGTGGGCTTTGTGCTCCCCTTCTCTCCCCCTACCCCCAAATGCTTCAATGCATTTAGAAACTTTTTTTTTTTTTTTTTTTTCTGAAAGAGATTCCATGGACTTCATGGAACAAGGGTCACGAGCCCCTGGACTAGGTAGTTTCTTTGTCACTGTCTGGGCACTTAATAGGCCCCAGGACATGCTTGATGAATCAGAAAATGAATGAAGCATGAAAGGAAAACTTTGGATGAAAGAGAAGGTGATTTTCATACAAGATTATAAACACAAAGTGGGGGAGGGGAAGAGTAGAAGCAAACGTTTGAGCTGTCAGGATTTGCATTTCATTAAAAAAAAAAAAAAGAAAGAAAGAAAGAAAAAAGAAAAACCTTTGAACCGAAGCCTGATTTCCAAACATTCTAGGTCATTTATTTCCGCTTCAGAGG
>NC_133620.1:474079295-474114295 GCF_048593235.1 Sminthopsis crassicaudata | reverse complement strand
AGAGAGACAGAAAGAAATAGAGAGGAAGAAAGAGAGAGAAAGATAAAGAAAAAAGAAGGAAAAGAGAGAGAAAGAAAGAAAAAGAGAGAGAGAAACAAAGAAAGAAAGGAGAGAGAGAAAGAAAGAAAAAAGAAAGAGAGAAAGAAAGAAAAAAGAAAGAGAGAAAGAAAGACAGAAAGAAAGAGAGAGAAAGAAAGGAAGAAAGATAGAAAGAGAAAGAGAGACAGAAAAAAAGGAAGAAAGATAGAGAAAGAAAGAGAGAGAAATAAAGAAAAAGATAGAGAAAGAAAGATAAAGAAACAAGAAAGAAGGAAAAGAGAGAGAAAGAAAGAAAAAGAGAGAGAGAAAGAGAAAAAGAGAGGAAGAAAGAGAAAAAGGGAAGAAGAGAGAAAGGCAGGAAGGGGAAAGAGGACATTACTGAGAGGTGGGGATGATTATTATCCTCATTTTACAAGTGAGGAAAAAAAAAAACTGAAGCAATTAAAAGTTGTGAGGAGACCAAGGTAATACAGCTACTAAGTGTCTGAGGTTAGATTTGAACTCAGGTCTTCCTGATTCCAGACCCAGTCCTCTATGCACTTTGCCACCTAGCAGCATATCCACAATAATCCTGTGAAACACATCAGGCAGATAACCTTTATGCTATTTTATAGATGAGAAAACTGAGTCCCAAAGAAGTCGGCCTATTTAACATTCAGCTAGTACTGTCAAAGGTAGCACTGGAACTCAGGATCCTCCCCACTTTCAGCCTGACCCTATTTCACTCCCCATTAAGGCCCATGGTAACTCCTGCCTGTCAGACATTTGCCAGTTCATACACAAGTGGCCCATGAAGCTTTTAACATGTCTTTTATTCAAAGTCCCGTGAACAAATTTTGAACATGATTAGGTATCAATTGAATTAGATTTTATTAGTTTTAAATTATTCCATTTCATATAGATGTAGAGCTGGAAAGATCTCAGAGACCACCTAGTCCAACCTTTTACTTTATTCTGGAGGAAACTGAGTCCCAGGCAGAGGAAATTACTTGCCCAAGACCACCAAACATGTAGGTGGAAAACTGACATTTGCTCTCAGTTCCCTTTGATCATTTACATATTTTTGCTTTGATACAAGAGTCCTATTCCGACGAAAACACTAACAACCCTCTCTTAAAAACTTAAAAAAAAAAAATTTAAGTACATTCCCTGCAAACAATTAAGCAAAAGAGTCCATGGGAGCGGCTCTGACGGATGGTACGTGTCACTTTCCACTTTGGTCTTTTACCGATTATAAACAGAAAGGAAGGATGTAGGCTCTAAGTTTAATAATTTGCTACAATCATGCAATCCATTTTCATGCTCCAGATCCCTGGCACAAAGGAACCGGCAAAGAGATAAGTCATCTTTCCCCACATATTTAAGGCTCTTTATGTAGATTCAGTCAACAACCATTTATCAAGTGCCTACTGTGTGAGATAGAGCCATCTATCAGCAAATTGGGTTTTTCTGGGTCTCTGGATTTGATTTCTGCCAGTTTTACAGATGGAGACACTGAGGCATTGAAAACACATTCCTAACTAGGTTGTAATTTATAAGAGAAACTCAGAAAATCATCGAAGCATTGGAGCTCCTTTTTAGAGGGGCCATCAATAATTATAAAAGGGCATAATAACAGACTGCAGCCGGGGGGAGAACAGCTCGCATTTATTACGCTGATGGAATAATCCCTTCTAGTTTCAGAGACAGTATCTCCTTTGGTTCTCTCTAGTAGTAGAGAGAAGGAGACCATACAAGCATTACTTCCCCATTTTACAGAAGGAGAAACTAAGGTCAAGAGAAATCATTGGAATATGAACCCCAGAAGCTATCAAGTCCGACATCCCTTCCTACCCAGAAGAAACCAAAGTCCTTGCATTGGCAGCCCCTACATTAGAACCCAGGTCCTTTTATATACATATTTTTTGTCTCTAATCAAAATAATCCTCTCTCAGAAATTATATCTGAGGAGCCATGATGAGCCAGAAGGAGAAAAGTGCATTCTTACTGGTCTTCCTTTTCTGCTGCCCAGAGGTGAGAGTGATGGACCAGTCCCTTGGAGAGGTGGATAAAAGGAGTGACAGGCTGCCCCAATCTCTAGGAGACTGATCTGCAGGTGGGTACAGGCCAGTGGACCTTCGTGAAGCCATGCCACTGGCTAGTGGTTCATTCATTCATTATTCATTTACTCATTTATTTACTTATTCATTCATTTGTTTGCTTATTTATTTGCTTGTGAATTATTTACTCCCTATCTGGGGCCAATGGCTCTCTCTCTCAAAGATGAGCATTTAGTAACCTCACATAAGGAAAAAAGCCAAAGAGGAGGCTTTGAGGATCTAAAAGAGCATCGCCCCTCAACTTTAACAAACAGGAATATGGCCAGCTTTCTCATTTTATAGATGAGGGAACTGAGGAGGAGGAGGCTGAGGGAATTGCCCTAAATCACACAGACTTGAATTTGAACTCAGGGCCTTTGACTTTAAATCAGCTTTCTTTCCACTTCACCCAAAGCTCCCTGCCCTTCTTTGTTTTAATCGCCTTTCTTGCCAGTCAGTCAATCAACAAGCACTCATTAAGCACGCCTAATAAACATACATTGTCCCTTCCTTCCCAGGTACCTGCACTCACAGCTAGTTCTCCCCTTTCCAGAGAAAAACTTCATTTGTGTTTCTGTTTTGGATACACGTTGCCTTCAAATTGAATGGAAACTCTTGGAGGGCAGGCCCTGTTTCATTTTGCCTTTCTATTCTCACTATTTGGCATAGTGTCTGGTATACAGTGGGCATATAATAAATGATTGTTGAGTACTTAACAAATTGATTGCCTGACACACTCTAAGATGCCTTTGGATCATCCTAGACATTTTCCATGTAAGAAACTCCACAAGAAAAGGAAGCTGAGGGGGACACAGGGACCTTGTTTTGAGGAGGTCTAGTGGAATACAGGAGCTCTTAAAGCAAAGTCTTTATTTACCTAATCAGCAGATAGATAAGTTTTTCAAACCAAAAACTCTTCTAAAACTCAGCTCAGCGAGTTGTCTTTATGCTGACACATCGAGTGAACAAGTTCTCCCTTTAGGCAAGATGACTCCAGTCATGTTTCTCTGGGGTTGCCTTATTGCTTTTCTTGACAAGCTGGCCAGAGGGTCTGTTTTGCTTTGGGTTTGACCCAGAAAATCAGAACCAACAATGTTGTCTCCTCCCAGTCAGTAGGAAGGGCAGGGAGGGGATATGGGTCCTTGCAGACCATGCTCTCCTCAAGATCTCCCCAGTCTCCTTTGATTCTTGTAGGTGGGGAACTCTAAAGGCAGCAGCAATCTGTCTAGAGAGACCCAGACCAGAGGGGAGGGGCTCCCCAGAGCTGGAGCTAACTGGCCAGAATCTGGACGCCTCTGGGAGTGTGACCTCCACTAAAAAGGCTCTGCCTCTTATCCCCACCATTAGAGCCAATGACGGTAGGTCAGGCCAATCTCCTGACATCTCTATAAAGTTATTTTTTCTCAATCAAGATCCTCTCTCAGAAATTGTCCTTCTTTCATGAAGAGGACCCTGACTTCAGAGAGGCGAGACCCTGACAGGCAAATGAAATGGATTACATGCCTGTGTGTGAACGCATCATGTCTATATGGATATATGTGGACACATTGTGTATATGTGGATTATGTGGACACATTGTGTATATATGGCTATATATGGATTCAGTGTGTATATGCGGATGTATGTGGAAACATTGTGTATGTGTGGATGTATGTGGATACATTGTATATATGTGGATTATGTGGACACATTGTGTATATGTGGATCTTTGCAGATGAATCGTGTATATGTGGACAGACACATTATATATATGTGGACACATTGTGTATATGTGGATTATGTGGACACATTGTGTATATGTGGATGTATGTGGATACATTGTATATATGTGGATTATGTGGACACATTGTGTATATGTGGATCTTTGCAGATGAATCGTGTATATGTGGACAGACACATTGTATATATGTGGATGTATGTGGACACATTGTGTATATGTGGATGTATGTGGATACATTGTATATATGTGGATTATGTGGACACATTGTGTATATGTGGATGCATGTGGACGCATTATGTATATGTGGATTATGTGGACACATTGTGTATATGTGTATGTATGTGGATGCATTGTGTATATGTGGATGTATGCAGATTAATCGTGTATATGTGGATAGACACATCGTGTATATGTGGATGTATATGGACACATTGTGTCTATGTGGATATTTGTGGACACATTGTGTATGTGGATGTTTGTGGATGCATCATGTATATGTGGATGTATATGGACACATTGTATATATGTGGATGTATACAGAAACATTGTATATATGTGGATGTATACGGACATATTGTATATATGTGGATATATACAGACTCATCATGTATATGTGATGTACATGGACTCATCGTGTATATATGGATGCATGTGGACTTATCGGCCTGGGAGGGAAACCTCAGAGTCTCTGGCCAAAACAGAAACAACGGCCATTTCCCTTCACTCAGCCAATCAAGTCCCCAACAATGGCCACAGAAGGCTTGGGCTGGGACCTATTGTCAGCCCATCAATGGGCTTTGGGGTGGGCCAGGACTTCCTGAAGAAGCGGGGGAAGAGCCCAAGGGAAGGCTGCAGGGGGTCATGGGATCAAAATGTTTGAGCTGGAAAGCTTGGAGCTCCCCTAGTCCAATCCCTCATTTGACCCATGGGGGAAAGTGCAGTCCAATGAGATTCAATAACTTTCTTGCCCAATATCCCAAAAGCTGGGACAGTCTATGGTCCTCTGGTCCCAAATCTGGCTGCCTTTCCACAGCCCCCACAAAGTCATGAACATGGGGGAATGAAATCTGGGGGTCAGGGAGAATAGCAAGCCCCCACCCTCAAAGAGCTTCCTTTTCCCCAGGGTCAAATCACATAAACACACACACACACACACACACACACACACACACACACACACACGCGTGCGCACGCACACACACGCCATTCACAATATATGCAGCAGATTCACAGAGCATAAGCTGGAAACCTTTCTTGGAGGAGGGGGCCCTCAAGCTGAGCTTTGAAAGAAGCTGGGGGTCCTAAGTGCCGGAGGGGTCACATATCTCAGGCCAGGGGATGCTGAAAGTGGAATGTTGTGTACAAGAACCAGGCAGGGGGCTCGTAAAAGCCACATAAGAGTAGAGCAGCCCTGGGGAGAGAAGCCAGGGGCCAGGAGCGGGTCACATTCGAAGACCCCTGTGAGTCATTTCAGCCACACAGGAGGCAGCAGGAATAACATGAAAGGTCAGAGGCCGCAGCCATGGGGAATTAAAGCGATGATGTAATCTAATCACTCAGGCAGGCCCAGGCTCTGGTCTCTGGGAATGGAGTTTTCTTAAACTCAGAAACTGCCAGCCAGAGAGACAGATGGGAAGAGCTCGCCATCATGGCTGGATTAATTAGCACTGCCCATCGGGCCCCGTCACATGGAAGGCTGCCTAGAATGTGTGTCCTAGTAACACTGTGTCGCTAATGCGCTAAATGAGCCCGGTGATCTTCCTAGCATGTGGACATGGCTGGAATGACCAAGGGGCTGCCCGCTCCGTTTGTCTCTCAGTGATCTAATTTCTGGCTCCAAATGCAACTATTGGAGAAAAAGCAGATCGTGAAGCTCCGAGGCTTTCCATCAATGCGGTGTCCCAGGGTGCGAGAGGATTCATTAGGAGAATAAGTCCCAGTATCAGCTATGGAAGAAAGGAAGTGACTGCAGGAACGGTTATAATAAGGGCATTATCCCTTCTTCCATCTCCAGCCTCCTCTTCTCTGGACAGCCTGGGCACTCCACAGTAGCAATGTTCTTCTGTCTTACTGCGGCCACCTCCTTTTAAGAGGCTTTGCCCATTGTTTATTTTACTCAGCTCTGCTATTACAGATGTTTTTAAAATTCTTTTTTTAAAATTTCTTTGTCTGGGAACATGTGAGAGAAGGAGCTTGGTCTGGTGGTCAGGACTTGGAGCCCCCAAAGACCCCAATCCTGGCTCAGAAACTCCGAAATTGAAGTCACTTCAATTCTGTGTCTCGGTTTCCTCCCCTGCAAAATGGGGAGAGCATCCACAAAGACTGTTCTCAGCTAAGGACTATGGGATAATTGATGGTAGAATTGAATTTCCTCAAGGGTGGGACCATCTCTTTCTTGTATTTATTTCTCCAATAGTCCCTGACAGACACATAGACCTTTCAGACATGCTTATTCTTGATAAATTGAAGTGAACAGCCTCCTTTTAAGAATAAAAATAAAGCATTGGAGTTTGGGTTTTATTTTCCCCCACTCCTGGGGAAATGTTTCCGCCAAGGAGATCCCAACCTCCCATAATTCTGTGCCTTCAGGGCTGGAGAATTCTCCCATCCAGTGAAGTGGTTGGGCAATTGTCGCTTAATGGAGGGATGGGGTAGGAAGAATATTTTGCCTTCACACACTAGTATAATATTTTCGTTTATCACTGATTCATGCAAATATTTGTCAAATGCACAACCATCCTCCTTAGCCAGCAGGCAAAGCAGATGGCTGACTTGCTCAGGCAAAGATTGCCTGGTGTCCTCCAGGGAATTCTGAAGACCAAAAATAGTGACGCGAGGCTAAATTCAGTAGTCTGCCATGGCTATGGCAAGAACAGAGCTGGTGAGTCGATGGGACCGAGGGGACCACCATGAGAACGTTGTTTTATCTCTTGGATCCTCAGTTTCCTCATCTGTCAAATAAAGGGCTAGAGATCTCTGAGGTTTGGAGAGAGGATCATGGCTCTGCATTTGTGACTCCTCTCCCTGGGCCAAATTTCCTTATCAGTGAAATCCATGGACTCCTAAGTTTTATTCCGGGACTAGTCAAGGTTCCCTAGGGTCCCCAGTCTGACTTCTTTCCTCAGCTTGAAAGACACGGAGGAGTCCCAGCTCTCTGGAGAGCGCCTGCCATCCCATCCCGTGATTCACGACAAAAGTATGAAAGTCCCGGCCTCCCCTGCCAAGTCTCTGCCTGTCTCTGTCTTCCCTGTTTCAGTCCCATCTTCCTAAGGTTCAGGAGCCTCCATTCTGCCAACAAACAGGCCCTGGCTCAGACTGTCCGAGACCCAGACAGGTCACAGCCATTCTGGGGACTTTCCCGTGCTGGAGAGCGCCAGGGATTGCCACACTCAGGACTGCGGGAGAAACAATGTTGAGCCTCCTCCTGAGCCTCCAAAAAAGCTACCAGGGCAAGTTCTGGGAGGCTCCGGGAGCCTTCCCTCAGCCAAGCGCACTTCCCAGCCCTGTTGGCCCGTGCTTGCTGGGCCTCCTCCAAGCCAACTCCTTTCCCATCAGAAACATCTGCTGCTGGAGGACAGTCCCCTCGAATGTGTCACAGGGGACTTTAGCCAGTTAACCGAACTGTGGCCACCAGCTTCCCAGCAGTGCTGGGCCAGGCTAAGGCAGTGATGGAGCCTTCCCTGGAATTAGCCTCCCTGACATTCCCTTCCCCAGCATGGCTCTCTCCTGAGCTCTTGCCGCCCGTTACGGCCTGGCCCTTTCCTCCAGGAATCACTGAATTATAGACTTGGAGATGGAAGGAGTCTAGCTTCAAAGACTGAGCTCATCCCTCATCTTTCAGGAAAGGTAAACTCCCCTCGGACCCCTCAGGGACAAAGCAGAAGGCCCCCAATCTGAGGCTTGGGCTCCAAATCTCTGGCTCTGTTGAGCCTCCTTCCCTGCCTCCTGTCTGCCTGTCCCCCATTCCCCACCCCCTCACACACACACACACACACACACACACACACACACACACACACACACACACACACACCCCTACCCCAAGGGCTCTACCCTTCCTCCCTTTGAATCCCCAGAATCCTCGCCTTGTCCTGCCCGGTGGTACCCACCCAGCTTTGTATTACAGAAGCATCCTGGGGCAGAACAGGAAGCACTGGGCCTGAAGTCAGCACCTCTCCCTAGCTCTGTGACCCCAGGCAAGTTCCTTACTCTTGAGGTCTCATTTTTCTCATCTGTATAATGGGGATAAAATAGCACTTGACTCACAGAGTTATTGGGAGGATCTAATGAAATAATAACGAGAAGCTGTTTGGCTAATTTAAAAATATTATGTAAATGGCCACCATTTTCAGGCAATTAACATTATTTGTGTTCCTGGCTCAATTCTCTCCCATCTCTCCTTCCCTCTCCCCCCAATCCCATGTAGGAAGACCGTGTCATGGAACTGAGTGCTGGACTTGACCGTGTCAGGAACTGAGTGCTGGACTTTCTCTACCACTTCCTAGCTGGGTGATCCTGAACAAGTCACTTAACTTCTCTGAACCTCAGTTTCCTCATCTGTTTGTCAGGCTCAACTACATAATGGACTGAAGTGCTAGAAAAGACTGATGGTTATTCTAGCTCCTTGCAAACAGCAGATGGTTAACTAATGCTAGTGAATTGAATTGATTATCATCACCTGGTATATAGGGAGCATGGCTGAATTGTCTTTTCTCTCCCCACCCTCAAATGCCTCGCCCAGGACTTTACACACAGTAGGTGCTCAATAAATGCTTATTTTAATCACATGCCATTTTTGCCATCTGCATCCAGAGAGAGAACTATGGAGACTGAACGTGGATCAAAGCAGAGTATTTTTCACCTTTTTGTTTGTTTTCTTTCTCATTCTCTCCCCCTCACCCCCACCCCTGGCCTGATTTTTCTTACACAATATGATAAATAAGGAAATACTTTTTCCATGCACATGTTTAACCTCTATCAGATTGCTTGCTGTCTTAGGGAGGACAGAGGGGAGGGGAGGGACGGAAGGAAGGGAACAAAGTCTGACAAAAATAAATGTTGAAAATTATATTTGCTTGTATTTAGAAAAATAAAATACTATTTAAAAATAAATAGGGGCAGCTAGGTGGCGCAGTGGATAGAGCACCAGCCTTGAATTCAGGAGGACCCGAGTTCAAATCTGGTCTCAGACACTTGACACTTCCTAGCTGTGTGACCTTGGGCAAGTCACTTAACCCCAGCCTCAAGAAAGAAAGAAAGAAAGAAAGGAAAGAAGGAAGGAAGGAAGGAAGGAAGGAAGGAAGGAAGGAAGGAAGGAAGGAAGGAAGGAAGGAAGGAAGGAAGGAAGGAAGGAAGGAAGGAAGGAAGGAAGGAAGGAAGGAAGGAAGGAAGGGAGGAAGAGAGGAAGGGAGGGAGGGAGGAAGGAAGAGAGGAAGGGAGGGAGGAAGGAAGAGAGGAAGGGAGGGAGGGAGGGAGGGAGAAAGAAGTAACTAAATAAATGAATGAATGAAAATAAATACATGTATTTTTAAAGTTATACAGGAAAGAGACAGAGACAGGCAGAGATACATAGAGAAGGACAGAGGAGAGAGGGGAAGGAAGGAGGGAGAGAGGGAGGAAAAGAGAAGGAAAGAGAGAGGGAAGAAAAGAAAGAAGGAGGGAGAGAGGGAGAGAAGGAAGAATGTAAAAAGAGGAGGAGAGACAGAAAGGCAGAAACAGAAAGAGGCAGACAGAGACAGAGACAAAGACAGAGAGACAAAGTCAGTGACAGAGATAGAAAGAGACAGAGATAGTGGCAGAGACAGAGAGAGATAGTAATACAGGAAAATATCCTCCCAAGCTTGAGGACAGGAGATAGCGAACATAACGAAAGGGAGAATGTGAGTCCACTGAACATGATTTGCTGAAGAAGGAAAATGACTGAGTTTTGCACGTGAGCATCCAGATCAGAATTCTGACTCTTCTTCAATCTGTGTGATTTGGGGCAAGTACTTTGTCTCCAGGTCTCCGTTTTCTTATCTTTCAAATGTCAATTCAAACCTGAATTAGGCCCTCAGTGGTTCCAGGCCCTGTGACTGGGGATACACAATTGAAAGCAAGTCAGTCTCTATCTTCTAGTAGTTTATATTCTCCTGAAGAGATAAACCAGGCACAGCCAGGCAAGCAAGAGCCATTTGAAAATGGAGAGAGACCTGGGCCTGGGGAGTGGGGAGGTGCAGGATCAAGAAAAGTGTCAAGGAACCCACGATCCCTGCACTAAGCCTTGAAGCAAGTCAGGGAGAAATAGAACGCCGTCCAGACATCTCAAGGGTTCCTTCCAGCTCAGAACTCAAGACTTCTTCTTAAAGGGAAGTGGGGAGAATTGAAGGTTTGTACGGCTTGTTTTTGAAGCTGCCGTGAACAGCCCTGAGGAGTTTTTAAATGGAGAGACTATAGAAGATTGAGCACAACATCTTTGCTAGGGCTACGTCTACGTGTCTGGCCCAAGATGTGGGATGTCAAGCCTGAACCCCGAGATGCTGCTCTTCCTTTGAGGCTCATATAGAGACAGACTGGTTCTTGTTTGTGAGAAACGAGACTTCTGAAATATGGAATTATGCAAGAAAAGTTACTAAATCCTACCCTTTGACCCAGAGATCCCCCTTTAGGGACTCTATTTCAAGGAGAAAATTGGCAGGAAGAGAAGAACCATATATACTCCCTAAAATGTCCCTAACTATAATATTGACGATAACGTAAAGCTGGAGACAAAAATAAGAGTCTAAAGTCTGGAGAAGGGTTGACAAAAAGGTGGTTAAACTTAATGGAATCCATTGTACAAGAAGGATGGACTAATATGGAAACTGCAACAAAACATAGGACAGTCTGTATGAATCAATGAAGAAATCAAAGCCGGGAGAACAAAAGTCACACTAACTGAAATACACATTAAGATCGTATATCCATGCCCTGTATAATATGCATAATGACTCTAATCTACATTGTTGTTTGTCCATTTTTGAAGAGGACCGATGACATTGATTTGCTCGTGAATTGCATTCAAATGAGGCAGGCTGCCCAAAGTCATCAGGCTCACTTTCTCTTTCGGAGATGTCGCTGCCCAGGGACAGGACAAAAGCCAGGCTGACCAGGGATGGCCTGGGATGCGATGAACGTCCTCAGAATCATCCATGTCCGACCCAGCTCTAAGCGCTCTGCAATACCCATTCCAGCCGTCCTCCTAATCGTCGGCACAAATCATTCTCATCTGACTCTTCCTGGAGAAGTCCTCTCCCTAAGTCACTGTCAGTCCCCCTCAACCTGACTTAGCTGTCTGCCAGGGAGTGGCCACTGTGCAGCTGAAGCTTCTTGGAGTCCCCGGTGAGAGATGGGTAAGCATAAAAGGAAGATGAGCCGCCCCGGAAGCCCTCCCACCAAAGGCGCTGGTCCTCCTGGGCACCCCCTACCCCCCCCCACATCCAGTCAGCAATGTACATAATGAAGTGGAATCCACCTGAGAAGCAACAAAATTAACTAATTACAGTGATCCCTGGGAATAAACTCATTAAAAGAAAGGACCGTTCACTCCTATAAAGACAGAGAAAAGAACACTGAATTCTGAATGAAGGGAGTAGGGTTCAAATCCTGACTTCATACTTGCTATCTGTATGTGACCGTGGGCAAAATATTTTCTATTTGCCAGATTCGATTTTCTCTTCTGTACAATGAGTGAATTCCATGTGCTTACCTCTGTAGTCACAGCATCAGAGATTTAGAACTGGAAAGCAATGAGAGACCATTTAGTCCTCTCCTCCCCTTTTACAAAGGGGGAAACTGAGGCCCAAAGAGGCTTAATCACATACAAAATCCAGCAGGTGGAAACCTGGGTCTCCTGACTGCCAGACAACGGCTGTCCTTTCCAGTTCCTGACTGGTGATCTTTTCCAGTAATGACCACCAAGCAATGTTTTCACCGCAGACCTATTTTATGAAAGGGATGGCGGGGGTGTTTGTTGCACGGTATCTGTTATATGGAACAAAAAATATCCATGTATTGTTTTAAAAGGCAACGGAGTTTCTTTGACTTGGATGACCCATTTTTATGGGGATGGAGGCTGTGAAATGTTATCTCATTGGGACTAATTCTCTGGACTCAAGCAGGGACGACTCTTGCTCCTTTTTAACCAGCCAGGAAAATGGAGTCCGGAGGGTTGGAGCAACAGGGTTGTGCCATTCACAAGCAGCTGAGTCCAGAGTCCAACTCAGCTTTTCACCGGATAGTTTCCCCATAGAATAGCCAAGGGCCAGCCAAGAAACAGCCTATGGTGTCTGGATTACCGGGCGCTGGGTAACCTATCCTATAGGAGAGCCCAAGATGCCAGGCAGGACGTGCCCTTGAAGAAAGACCCAGCTCAGGAAGGATTCTGGCAAGATGGGGAGAAGGTCGGAAAGGCAGAATTCTGGACCTGGGGGTAGGAAAAGGAGCATCTCATAATCAAATTCTCCCAGGAGAGACCCGAGTTCAAATCTCACCTCTGGCCCATCTGGTCAAGCTTGTTGCTTAACCTGCCTCAGGGCTAACCTTGCTCCTTCAGCATTGGTTTTGGAGCAGAGGTTAGAGAACGGCAGTTAGAAACGAGCTTGAACTCCATCACTCCTGAGACTTGTTCCCACTGACCTGAACTGTAGTCTGCTTATTCCAATGACTAACAGAAACCTGAGCCCCCCAAGGCCATTGTTAGGAAACGGCCCTCCAACCAAAGAATCTGAGCTTCCAATTCAACTCTATTATCCTGAATATGCACTTCCCTTGTTCTTCTGATAGGCAGGTTGCAGGGAGACCATCTGGGCCTCCCCCCTCATTGCTCAGCTGAGGGCAAAGTGACCTCCTCTAGTTAATGGCAAAGCCGGGACATTCCGGTGCTTTTTTGGTTCCAAGGACGAGAGGATGGCAGCCTCCAAAGGCCCAGTTTTCCTCTTTATTACTTCTCTAATCATAATTTGCTGAGGCTTCTGTAATTTTCTCTTTTACTTGTTACAAAATAAATACATCTGAGTCCCTTCCTGTGAGGAAGAAGCTCCATGAGTCCTGCATGTGCTGGGGGAAGGAGAAGCGGCCTCTGATTAGCTAACGGTTACTCTGGAATAGCAAGAAAGGTGGGTGTGAAGACCAAGGGCTCCAATGAGTCAAAATCTCTGGGTCATGAACCTTTGGGAGGACTCCAGCTCAGAACCAAGGTTCTAAATGATTGAAGGACATACTAAATTGAAATTAGCAAAAATAAAGATGCATAAAGAACTCTGGGAGATGACTATGGACCATTACATAGAATTCCCAATCCCTCTATTTTTGTCCGCCTGCATTTTGGATTTCCTTCATAGGCTAATTGTACACTATTTCAAAGTCTGATTCTGTTTGTACAGCAAAATAACTGTTTGGACATCTATCTATCTATCTATCTCTCTCTCTATATATATATATTGTATTTAACTTATACTTTAACGTGTATTGGTCAACCTGACATCTAGGGGAAAAGGTGGGGGGAAGGAGGGGAAAAGTTGGAACAGAAGGTTCTGCAATTATCAATGCTGAAAAATTATCCATGCATATATCTTGTAAATAAAAATCTATAATAAAAATAATAAAATAAAGATGCATTTTTTTTTCCCCAAACCAAATTCAGAGACACCAGGAAATGGGTCCACAGGCTTCCGGATAAGAACCCCTATTCTAACCCAAGGTCCTCATTTTACAGAAGAAAATAAGTGACGCTTTCTTAGGGAATAAATAATTCAGTGCAAATTTAACCCCAACTCCTTGTATTCCAGGTAGAATCCTCATCATGTTCAACTCCACTATCTCGGGGATTAATATGTCTAAATAATAAGACTAAAAAGAACCCTGATGGAATTGACGCCATTTCCGAAAAAACCTGGGAAGACTTACATGAACTGATGCAGGATGAAGTGATCAGACCAAGGAAAACGTTGCCCACAGCAACAACACTGTGTGATCAGCGCTGATAGCCAGCTCCTCTCCTCGATGCAATGATCCAAGGCGATCCCAAGGATTCATGATCAGACACGTTCTGCACCTCCAGAGAAAGAGCTCTGAATGCAGAGGGAAGCGTGGGGCTTCTCATGTTCTTTTGTTGTTATTGTTGTTTGAGTCTTTTTGTATAACTGACTAATAGGAAATGTTTTACGTGATTGCACATGTATAATCTATATTAAATTGCTAGTACTGTCTCAGAGAGGTGAGAAGGGAGGAGGGGATAGGATTTAAAACTCCAGCCTGAATAAAAAAGTCAAGCATTGTTTTTTTACCGTGTTAATTAGGGAAAACAAAATATTATTTTTAAAAGTTTGGAAAAAATTTAGAATCTTCCCCAAGAGTTTTAGTTTCTGTAAGTCATAATTATCATTGTTTACATTATTAGAAACAAAAATGCCTTAATATTATTATAAAAATAGTTTAGCCCTCATGAACCCCTGAAACATCTTGAAAATCTCTCCTCCCTGCCAGGATGACAGAGCTGTCAGCTGTCTCCTAAACCAACTTAAAGTCAGGGAAGAAAAGATGCTCGGTCTCTGAACATTTCATGTGTCAATACCCTTGTTACAAAAAACCAGAACCCTAAGAACACAAGGCTGTATGAAGTTCTTGAGCTCTCCTACCCTTGGCGCAGTAGGAGACCTCTTCTGGGTTTGTTCTGGGGCTGGCTGGCGGGCAATCCCTGCCCAGCACCTTCCCGTGCTGTAGAGAGGATGAATCCTTACAGCTGACTCCTCTTCCTGGATCAAGGTTTCAACACACCGGCTAATGATTATTCAGAATTAGAAGTGTATTTGAGCAAGGTGATTTGGACAGAGGCCTTTGTTAGCCAGGGAAAATGAAATCAATTCCAAGAAAGGAAACTGTTTAATATCTCAGGTTTCCCAGAATACATGCATACACAAATGCACACATATAAGCAGGCACACACACACACACACACACACACACACACATATATATATATATATATATATATATATATATATATATATATATATATATATATATATATATATATATAAACAAGCAAATTAAACAAATCAAACAATTTGGTGACTTAATCATTACTAATTAATAAAAAATTTGGAAGTCAAA
The DNA here is from genome assembly GCF_048593235.1 of Sminthopsis crassicaudata. Lineage (NCBI taxonomy): Eukaryota > Metazoa > Chordata > Mammalia > Dasyuromorphia > Dasyuridae > Sminthopsis > Sminthopsis crassicaudata. The sequence continues at coordinate 474,099,328 of NC_133620.1, read as the reverse complement.
GATTCTGAGGAAAATCTGTGGAGATGGGGTTTCATAGAGATGAACACATCTTGTCTTCAGATTCCAAAAAAACTGCTTAAACAAGTCTGAAAATAGGAGAGACATGATTAAAGTTTGTTTGAAAAAGATCTGGGGGTTTCAGTGGACTGCAAGCTACGTATGAGTCAAAGTCTTATTGAGCACCATGAAAAAAGGCAAAATTTCCGATAATCGTTAAGTGACAGCTGGAACACTTAACAAGAGTCAAATGTAGGCTTGAAGTCTGGAAAACCTTAAAGCTGGCCCCAGAGGGCCCAGGCCCCTGGAGGAAGCAGCCTCCCAAGCCTCTCCCCAGATGTCTTCCTGCTCCATCAGGTGTTGTGTCAAAGGGAATCTCTGGTCAGACACGTTTCACACCGGGCCACTCTTCCTGGTGAGCTCTGTCCTTCTGGGCTTCTGTAATTCTTACAAAGGTCTTTGCCAGAGGAAGGGTCCCCAGGAGTACTCGGCCTGAAACACCTTGGAAATCCCCCCCCCCCAGGATGACAGTTGGGTGACTTTCTGACGTCTCCTAAACCACCTTAAAGTCAGAGAAGATAAGATAAAGAAAGATAAAACACCTGGGAGTTCCTGGAAGAGCAAGGACTGACCTGGAGCCTCAGATTTAACCTCCCCAAACTCAGGTATAAGACAGAGCAAGCTGGGGGTGCTCATGGCCAACAAGCTCCTAGCAAAAAGAAACCCCTTTCCCTGAGGGAAGAGCAGACCCACCAGCTATGCTTTTCCCCTCCTGGCCATGGGCTGAGGTGCTTGCCCGGCACCGGCTTCGAAGGACAAAGTGTTTGGGTCTGTCTCAGCTGCAAAGGAGAGTTTCTGTTTCATATGCAGATGACAAGGGATTGCAGAATTAAATTACTGGCAGGAGAGTGCTGCCAGTAGGTGCTGATAAACAATGAATTTCCCTTTGCCTCCCCAGCCACTCCCCAGAGCTGCCCAGCTCCTTCTCCACGGACCCCACCCCTGTGCTTTTGCCTTTTCTCCTCCTCTCTCCCTCCTTCCTTTGCCTCCCTCTCTCCCTCCTTCCTTTATTTTTCTTTTCTTTCCTTCTTTCTGTCTCTGTTGCTGTCACTGTCTCTCTCTGTATAATATCTATGTATATATTTATTTAATGCATTTAAAATCCTACTGAGGATGAGCAAAAGGATCCATGACACCCCCTGAAAGGTTCAGATTCCCCAGAACTCACAAAAGGATCCTTGACACCCCCTGAAAGGTTCAGATTCCCCAGAACTCACAAAAGAATCCATGATACCTTCTGAAAGGTTCATATTCCCCAGAACTTCCTCATTGTATGGATGGCTAAGCTGAGGTTCAATGGTTAAAGTGACCTTCTAGGTTGAACTACAGTTGAAGATTCTGGAACCACTGGGGGTGGGATAAGGAGGAAGCCTATGGATCGCCCCCCCACCTCTAACCCTGCCCCACCCTGTAAGTGAAGTCCAATTCTAACCCTAATTCTATTATCAATAATAGCAACCAAGCTTTTCCCACACCTTTGTCCAGGTGAAACTTGGTCCCATGTCTCCACTAGATGAATAAGGAGCAGCCCCATAGCAGCATTTTGCTTATTTTTCTCCCTAACATCTAAGCTATCTTTAAAATCTGTAGTATCAGGAGCAAAATGGGAGAATTATCCAAGGGTCCAGTTAATCATTTCCATACTACATAGATCTGTCCCTTTTTTTCAGAATGAATACGCCCGCACAATCACACACACACATACCCCTTCATTAACACAGGCCACAGCCTTCAGGTGGTGAGTGCTCCTGAAACATTTTCCTGGTCTCACATTTCATCCCCTTACAGCCAACTGGCTCATGAACTTATCTAATAATCTAGCTCTAGGTCCTCCCAAGCATGTGGTCGTCCCCTGGGTCAGCCACACCAGGGTGGTGGGACCGCTGTCCCAGGTCACTTTCACGAAATGATGAGACATCGAAGGACCAGAGAGAGTTAACCTCTGAACTTTGGGCAAATAGTCCCAAGGGATCAAGCTGTTTTGGCTGGAGTTCTGCTGCTAGATGGGAAGCTCCCCTGAATTATCCCAGGCAGGAAAGTAACTAATACCCTAATACCAATAGAATCCATATTTTTCCATATGGGAGAGGAGGAAAACAAAGGAAGCAGACATTAAGCTCCTAATACATATACGCTAGTTTCAAAGGTAGCCACCAAAAGATGCCAGACTACCCCCTACCTATAATTGATTCTTCCTTCTTTCACTACAGCACAACTACTTAAAGTTTTCCAAACAAAGCCATTTAGTTCCACTCCTACAATTGGATTATCCCAACTCCTCGTGGGTTTTCCTACAATTCAGAACTAAGGGGAGCGGAGCAGCCGCCTGTGTACAGGGACAAGAAAGATTCCATCAATTGAGTTTCTCTTGCGTGTACGTTTCTTTTATGTCTTAATAAAATACTTCGCTCTTGTCTTGATTCACTTCATAAAAGAAATGTTTTATTAGAAGTTTTATATTCATAACTAATGAATCGAAACAGATAAATGGAAACTATAAAAAATAACAAGAGACTGTTGAGCCAAAGTTCTTAAAAGTTTTAGAAACCTACTTGTTACACAGTAGTTGACATGGAAAATAATAATTTGTGTATAATAGATTGCAGTTTCATGGGTAATTATCATTTTGTTTTATTCTATATGTTAAAAAGAAAATAAATAAAAATTTAAAAAAGAGAAGAGATCCTAAAAAATAAAGATACAAGTTCTTTTATTCACTACTCCTCCATCTTATTTCTCAGACCTCCCCTTTAGCATCTGTCCCCATCAGCACACATAAAGTCACTGCCCTCATTCAGCATTCATCACTCACGCCCAGGACTACTGCCAGAGCTTCGCAAGGCTGAATCCTGTGTCCAGTTTCCTTCCTCTCCAACTCATCCTCCTTCTGGCTGCCAAAACGATTCCCTAAAGCAAGGCCCTGACCCAGTCATTGCTCTGTAGAAGAAGCGCCAGGTACTTCCTGTCAATTTTAGTCTAAAATCCAACCTCCTATCAGATATTCCAAGACCTTTACAGACTGGTTTCAGATAACCTCTCGGGGCTTATTCTGCAATACTCTTTTTAATGTACTCTAAACTCCTGCTAAAATGGCCTACCTCTCATCCCTACAAAGGACCATCCTTTTCTCCATGCTTTTGGAGAAGCCATCCCCCCTTCCTGGAACACACTTTCTTCTTACTTCACCTATTCCCAGGAAAATCCTAAATTCCTTGAGGGTTCGGGTTGAGTGCTATCTCCTAGAGGAGTCCTGTCCCAACTTTCCCCAAAGGTCAGAGAGCTCCAAAGTGGCCTTCACCTACCAGATTTCAGCACTTTACTCACACATCTCCACTGTAGTGGGGGTCTAAAGGGTGACATGGCGCACTTGAACAGAGGGCAGGCTTCCATTTGGGCCTTCCTGGGACTGCCTTTCAGACTGGCTCAATTTTCAGAACTCATTTTCCTTCCCCAAAGCACAATGTCCGGACCCGCAGTCATCCTGTGCTATTTGCATGGAAACATCACCAGGCCTGAGTGTTTGGCTCAGTGCATTGTTGTTCCCTCTCCCTAAGGACTCTGGGATCACATGGAGACATCCTAAGAGGTACCTCTTCTAAGACCATAAAGGGACTGTTGAAAATGTATTAAAACCAACAAACAAGAGAGTGAATTCAAGGAGAGTGAATGCTTGGGGAAGCAAGGACTGCAAATAATCAAATAAAATTCCAAAATCCTCTTTCTCGACACAGAGATCCTATGAAATCATGACTTTTCATCATACAGTATTATAGAAATGCAGGCTTATCCTATACATTAAAAAGAAAATAAATAAAAAGAAAAAGCAAAAGGGATTCTAAAAAAATGAACATATAAGTTCTTTTGTCCCCCAAATGGGAGTGTTTGTCGTACTCCAGGCATTCAGAATATTCAGAATAAGTGATCTAAGATCATACAAATCTGGAGACAAAAGGAGTCATGATTATTCTTTCCCCAAAGTGAAGGTCTTTGAGTACTCCTGATTGTTAAAAAGTCTACTCATATTAAAGGCTTCATTTCTAAAATATAGACAGAATTGACTCAAATTTATAAGAATACAAGCCATTCCCCAGTTGAAAAATGGTTAAAGGGTACGAACAGACAATTTTCAGATGAAGAAATTAAAGCCATTTCTAGTCATATGAAAAAAATGCTCTCAATCATTATTGATTAAAAATGTAAATTAGAACAATTCTGAAGTACACGGTCAAAAACAGTTGTGGCAGCCCTCTTTGTAGTGGCTAGAAAGTGGATGCCCGTCAATCGGAGAATGGCTGAGTAAGTTACGGGATACGGATGTTAGAATTTCAGTGTTCTCTAAGAAATGATCAGGGGAATGATTTCAGAGAGGCCTGGAAAGACTTTCAGGAACTGATGCTGAGAGAAGCGAGGAGAACCAGGAGATCATCGAACATAGAAACAAGAAGATGAGCAGTTCTGATGCACATGGCTCTTTTCAACAGTGAGTGATTCAGGCCAGTTCTAATATTCTTGTGATGGAGAGAGCCATCTACAGCAGAGAGAGGATTGTAGGAACCGAGTGGGGACCATGACACAGCATTCTCACTCTTTTTGTTGTTGTTTGTTTGCTTTTTGTTTTCTTTCTCATTTTTTTTTTCCTTTTTGATCTGACTTTTCTTGTGCAGCAAGATAATTGTGGAAATATGTATGGAGGAATTGCACATTTTTAACTTATTGTGTTCCAAGTTTTTTTCCTCCCCTCTAGGTAGGAGGAAGTGGAGGGAAGGGAGGGAGGAAAAAAACTTGGAACACAAGGTTTTGCAAGGGTGAGTACTGAAAACTCTGCAGATATTTTGAAAATAAAAATCTTTGATTAAAAAAAAAAGTCTACTCATAGAGAAGGCCAGACTATGTCAAACTTTCCCTGTCTATGATGTCCAGCAGTTTTCTCAGTTCTCTCTGTGTGTCTCTGTGTCTTTGTCTCCACCTGTTTCTTTGCCCCTGCTTCTGTCTCTCTGTTGCTCTATTTCTGTCTCTCTCCATCTCTCTCTGTCTCTCTCTGTCTTTGTTTCTGTCTCTGTGTCTTCCTGTCTCTGTATTTTTTGTTTCTGTGTCTTTGTCTCTGTGTGTGTGTGTGTGTGTGTGTGAGTGTGTGTCTCTGTCTCTCTCATCATGAAATACTTATATTTTTGCATGGCTCCTTCAGGTCCTTTCTAAGGCCCTTGTCTTTCAGAAGGGAAGCCCTCTGGACTTGACTGCCCACGGCCACCAGCCAGAACGTCTGTCCACTCTACCCCCAGCGTACCTGATTTTACGTGACAAACACCCACAGTCATTGTTCCTCTCCCTTGCCTCTGCCATAGTCATCCTCACCCTCCCCCCCTCAGAAATGGCCGAGGGAAGTGAAGAATCTGGGCCACGGTGACTCACAAAAACACAATTTGAATTCACCAAAGCTCTCCAGGCACTTGTTGGGAAACTGTCATTTTTGGCATCGAGGGAAGAAGCAACAACATGAAGGGTTCAAAGGAGAGTTGGATGCGCAATGAGGAGATGATTGAAATCTCTTTTCACCTCTGCTGGCCCCTTGCTCTGTGACCATTTCATGGTTCTAAACCTCACTTTTCTCATCTGTAAAATGGGCCTAATATCATTTGCGCTACTGTATAGGAAATAATATACTGTACCAGCTAGTGGGGGCTGCTTTCTGGGGACTCGGGTATTTTCAAAAGTGTCAAAGTAGCCGACACTATTCAAAAGCCATTATTTAGCCCAGAAGGAGCTCGGTGTGAAACAATTATGGAGAGAACAAATAAGGCAAGTAGTTCAAGGGAAGCTGGGGATTAGTAGGGCTTCACAAGCCATGGTGACAGTAGGGCAGCCCAGTGGGGCTCTAGAACCTGGGAGTAGAGGAGATCTGCCCAGGGGATCCAAGAACTCCGGGGAGAAATATGTTTCACAGGACATTCGGGAAGTCTCCCGGGGCACAAGACACATCCATCAACCAACAAACAAACATCAAATAAGTGCCTACTGTGTGCCTTGCCAGGCTATCTAAGTTTAGACCAGTGTAAGGGGCTTGGTAAGACAGTGAGAGTGTCTTAGAGCCAGGTCAGTGTAGACAAGCCTCAGCTCAATTCAATTCAATAAACATTTATTAAGGGCCTACTATGTGGCTGGCACTGAGCTAAACAATAAGGGATACAAAAGAGGCAAAAGTTCATCCCTGCCCTCAGTTAATGGGGGACACAAAAGGCACAGTACATTCATGTACACAAATAAACTGGGTACAGGATAATCAGGGGAGTTGAGAGGGTCCATAGAGCAACTGAGCCAGAAGCTTCGGGCAAAAAATTAGTACCATGGAAGGCTCCAGAAAAGGAAAGGGATTTGGGAAAGGGGACACAGATGGAAGGAGCCTCATGCAGGACAGGCTGACCCGGGGGAAATAGAGAAGGGTTAGGACTTTCCCCCATTCGTGAAGTGCTTCATAAACCAAAGTATTCATGTGGAACAGGGCCGCCTCTTCCAAAAAGCCTTCCTTGCTTGCCCCACTTGTGACTCCTTGCTCCCCAAATTTCCCTGTATTTATTTTGTATTTCTCTTCTGCTTCTTATTTATAAAAATGTTGCATCTTCTGGTATAGTATAAGCTTCTCACTCTCCTCTGTATCCCCAGCACCTCCCACAATGTCTGGCATATAGTTGGTGCTTAATAAATGCATGCTGATTGACTGATTTCTTATTATTCATGCATTGTAGATACATTATTGCTCCTCATTTTCCTTATGACCGAGAGATATTATTTTCCGTTCTTCTCTCCAATTGATCTTTTTACTGCTCCTTATATGGCATAATCCCTTTTCTTTCTCTCTTTTCTTGAGGAGTGACCCATGGCTAGAATAAGTTCCCTCATCATTTCACTTCCTAAAAAGCGCTAGTTTCCTTCAAAATTCAGCAGAAACGCCCCTTCTTCCAAGGAAACTCAGAGCCACTAGTGCACCGCACCCACACACTTATGCTCACAATGATCATATCTTTATTTTGTCCATATTTATATGGGTATATGTTGTCATCTTCTCTCCCCCAGAATGTAAACTCATGGAGGGCAGAGGCTGCACTGCTTTTGTCCTTCTGTATACTCCAGTCACCTGCTGATTGAGTCATAAGTATTAATGGTTATTATGGGACCCAGGCTGGTTGAGAGGTCCAAGAACAGTTGGGGGGAGGGGGCGTTCAAGCCCCAGATTTAATAGAATTTGGGGAACAGAAGTCAGATTTCACTGTGTGGGTTGTCGCTAGTATGGACGCATCCCTTTACCTTCCCTGCACCTTCTGGCCTTGGAGATATTGCCCAATGTAATGCATCAGGCTGCTTTTCTCCTTTTTCCTCCTTTAAATTAAACTTTGCCCACGTGCCTTTCCCCCTGGTTGTCCCCTTTCTGCAGAATATTGGAATTCGTGTCCTTGAAGAATATCCGTCTCCCTCCTGGATTTCTGACCCAGTTACATGTTGAAGGGGGAGCAGAGAGAATTAAGCAAAGGGCGGGAGGGGAGGGGAGGAGGACTGGGGGTGGAGGGGATGTGGCTCAGAGAGTCCTCCCCAGCAGCAAAGCCCTCTCCTCCCCGCCGCTGAGCGGGAAGAGCTCTCTAGGCCCTGGTCCCATCTCCAGGACAGAAGGCCCGGGCAGGAAAAGGTTAAAGCGAGTGTTTCTGAAATGAATTATGCATTTCCTCTGGATCCCGAGTCTGAACATGGCTGGTGGCGCTGCTTTACATACTCAAGAGGAGATGCTCTTGAATTCATGCAACATAATGAAAACATTAGTATTCCACACCTGCGGTTCTGAGGCTCAGAAAAGCAAAAGCAAGGGGGCCGCAGGGACGCCTTGCTTGGATTGGGTTGGGGTCTTGGCCGCTTGCCACGGCGTGACCTTCTGTGACGTCCTGGGCCTCGGTTTCCCCACGGGGATAAAAGTCCCTGTAGTACCCACAGGGCCTCGGGATGCACATGTGAGATCATTGAGCTTTTGTAAACTCGAGCTTGCTGTGGATTTGTCAGGAATCATGACTGTGGCAGGGAGTGAAGTGAGGAAGAACAGCAGTCCCTGCCTGAGCCTCGTGGTGTCCACGGGGCCTAAATGGCCTCGAGAATTCTGGAACCGGACAGAGGAGGCTGAAGGTGGAAGGTGTGGCCTTGGTCTTGCTGAGTGCCACCTCTTCCCGAACAACCTGGACGTGCAGCCACGGCCTGGGGACATCTCCATGCATCTCTGCCATGGGGCCCCCACACATTGCTTCTCTCCTCCTGGCCTACACCTGTAAAAGAAGCAGTCATCAGGTCTCATAGGGAGACTGGGAGCCCAGCTGCTTGGGAAACCCTTCAGTGCTGACCTGATCCTCATCCCATAGGGTGGGGGGCTCTAAGTCCCAGTTCCTGGACAGTGGAGACCTCCAGGAGCCCCCGCTCACCGTCAGAGTCTCTGCTTACTTGGACTTCCATGAGAACAGCTGCCATTGACATCGGTTCGGGTTTACATAACACTGGGCTTCTGGGACTCGGGAAGGAGGCCATGCTAAATATTCCTCTTCACTGGAAGGAGCCGGAGTTTGTTATGTCCATCCAGAAGCTTTTCAGCTGGGAAGCGCCCCAAAGATCAGCTTATTGGGTGACTCCAGAGCCCTTTGGCAATCATAAAACTTAGGAATGTTTCACAATCGTGTTCTGAGAGATAACAAAGGAAACCAATGATTTTGAAATATAGCTATCAAAATATATGTCTTTTTAATCCACAGACTTTAGGTTTCGCCCCCGCTCAGTCGCTGTTCAGTCACGTCCAGCCCTCTGTGACCCAATTTGGGGTTCTCTTGGCAAAGACACGGGAGTGCTTCGCCATTCTCCAGAGGAGCTGAGGCAGACAGGCTGAAGGGACTGGCCTAATGCTGGTTTTACAGAGGAGGAAGCTGGGGTCTACACCGAATCTGGGGTCTGGAAAGATTCATTTATTCTGCCTCCCACCTGGCGGGTTTAGAAATCAGTTGCCTGGGGAGCACAGCAGGAATGGAAGGGGGTGGGGGAGGATGGGGAGGAAACCACAACTTTAAGAGGCAAACAGAATGAAAGTCTTTCCTTTGTACTTTTTAATGGGAGAAGTGGAGCTTCCTCAAGTCTTTCCTCATCAGCTCCATCTGGGTCGCCTCCTCCACTGCGCAAAAACAAGCACGAAGGGGATCTTAGGTTGACTAACCAAAGTCAATTGTGGCTGCTTTCCAGGGGCGGCCTTCTTCCTCCCTTCCTGCTGCTGTCCCCATGGGCCCTTTGCCCTCCGGGCCCAGCTTGGGGGAAGGAAAGAAGGCTTGCTGTCCTTCTTCCTCTGTCCTGGCAGCTAGCTTGATGCCGGGGCTACAAACAACAATCCCTGCCCTTAAGGAGTCCATAGTTTTATTGGGAGACAAGAAAAGCCAACTATATACAGGACCAATAATAAACAGAGGGAAGGCACTGGAATTAAGAGGTGGAGGGCAAAGCTTCCTGCAGGTGGGAAGAGACTGAGGAGCCAATGGTGAATCGGAGAGCTGGGTCATCTGGAGGTTCTGCCCTTAGCTAACAATAGCTCTCCTAAATCGTTCCCCTTTCCTGGATTTATTCCTGCTTTGTAAATCGGGTCAGTTTAACTGCACTCTGGCTCCTTCCAGGGCCTTCATCCTGTGGCCAGGTGATGACCCTCTACCCTCCCAGGAAATTTAAATGAGAGAATTCGGATGGATCAGGGAGTGAAGCTTTCCTGTTTGAAGGCCCTAAGTAAGTCACTCTATCCTTCTGACCTATGTAAAATGAAGGCCTTGATCGAGACAATGACCAAAGTCCCTTCTAGCATTGAGCCTTGGGTGCTGACCAATGGCACCACGATGGTCCTTGAGCTGACTGGAAAGCAGCCGCAGCCAGAACCAGAACATGGTCCCGGGACACCAGGAGGCCCCTGGCCCTTTACCTAGGACTTGGAGATTGCCAAGAGAGTTCTCAAAAGAAAGAGTTCATAAAAGCACCCCGCCATGCTCATGGCTCAAGAAGTTCTCCTAAAAATAGCCAGGGTGTGGCCCTGGAGCTGTGACCTCTGCCTCCTCCCTGGCCAGGGACCACACAAGTCCTCTCCTACAACCTGCCTGATGATGAATCAGTGTTTAATTAAGGACTTTATGACAGGAAGAGGTAAACAAACATCTCCCAGATTTCTTTCTCTTTAAGCAGAAAGGGAAGCTCAACTTGGGCCTTTTGGCAAAAGTCAGAAAGGGGAAAAAATTAAGTTATTATTATTTTTAATTCTAAGGGGAAACTCTCCAGGTCACTTAGAATCTATGAAGTTTTTGTTTTCAAAGTGTCATTATGGAATGGGATGGAGAGCAGATGTAGGAGCCGGGAAGGCCGGGGTCACCTCCTGCCCCTAACGCAGACCTCAGTGGGACTCTGGATGGATCCTCTCCTCTCTCAGGGTCTGGGAAACCTCTCTAGCCCAGAGTTCTTTGGACCCCTCTGTCTGCCGACCCGCTGATGGCTCTGCATCCCTTCTCAGAGTTGGGTTTTTAGATGAATAAAATAAAATACAAGAAGGAAACCAATTGTATTGAAATGTGGTGATCAAAATTAGAGCGGGGAGGAAGCTCACAGACTCTGGTCGAGAACGACCAATTTACGACTGTGAGGTCTAGAAAAATGGCCTTTTCCACTGAAGGAGGAAGTCTCCCGCTGGGTGTCCTCTACAAGGATGGAATTGTGTCTAGAACAACCACAAAGTTCCATGATCGTTTGAAAATGTCAACACCAAGATTGTGCCCTTGGAGACAGAAAGGTCCGTGGAAATGCTCTGATATCGTGTCCTCATTTTATATTAAGAAACTGAGCCTCATCTGGCTGGGGCAGCCATGCCAGAGAGAGACTAATGGAGTCTGAGTCCAAAGATCCCGGGTTCAAGTATGAGTCACTTTAAGTGGTCTAGTCTCAACTTCCTGATCCATAAAATGAGGAGGTTGGGCTAGGTGACTTCTATAGCCCCTCCCGGCTCTAAAACAATGAGCACTCAATCATTTTAGCTCCCTGAGCCTCAGTTTCCTATTTTGCAAGATCAGACAGACATAGAGACAGACAGAAACACACACACACACACACACACACACACACACACACACACACACACACGTACACTCCAGGAGACAGAGATACAGAGACAGAAAGAGACAGAAACATAGAAAGACAGAAAAATAGAGACACAGTGCTCCATGATTCTGAGCTTTCACCACTCCCACATCAATTCTGTTCTCCATCAATTAAAATTAAAATTAAATTAAATTAAATTAAAATTAAAAATTAAATTAAAATCAATTAAAATTAAAATTGCCAAATTTCCAAAACTTAATTCCTTTTTGAATTTATCTCCCCCGGCTCCACCCTTTTGGGAGCTGAATGGAACGACTGAGCATGGAAAGGAAGCTTGGAGAAGGGAGACACTGGAGATAAGACAGGAGAAGAAAGAGTCAGGTTTGTGTATATAGAATATATATTTCCTAGTTTAGGAAAAACAAGCTGTGGGTAACTCGGGTTTTACACACCAGCAGCTGTAAGATCAACACTGGAAAAGCTGCTTTGGATTTCAGAACCTTTGAAAAACGGAGCCCTTTAGATGTCATCTGTCCCACTGCGTTCTTTTACACATGAGGAAAATAAAAACTTGAGAGCTTTGGTGACGTGTCAGTCAACAATCCGTCAACAAGGATGGAAGAAGCATGGACCATGTGGCGGGTCTTGCACTAAGTGCTTGAGATATAAAGAAAGGCAAAAACCAAACAGTATCTGGTTAGTTTCTAATGGGAGGGCCAAGGTGCAAAAAATGATTGACTTGCTTGAGCTCCTACAGTGAATTAGGGGGAAAGGTGGGACCAAGAGATGTCCTCGGTCTCCTGCACCAGCCCCTTTGCTGCCCATTTTCTCCAGTTTCTGTATGGCTGACCCCTTGTCCAAGAGTCCGCAGGAGCTTCTAGCATCGCCCTCCCCCAAAATGATACATTCAGGATCCAAGAATACTTGAAATCCTCTTTTAGAATATTCTAAGATGCTGCATTTCCAGAGGGGAAGTACCTTGAAGGCCAGCTGGTCCAACTCCAACATTTTATAGCTGTGGAAAAATTCTGAGAATGGAAAGAGACTTGCCAAGGTCACAGAAGGGAGTCAAGCTTTGAAGTGGGGTCCTCTGACTATTTAGAATTAAAATCCTTTCCCCACTAATCCAACAAGAAACATTCCCACCAAACCTCATTTGGGTGATGCCATTCCTTGGCTCAGAAGCCTACAGTGGCTCCCCATTGAAGGCAGTATTTTGGGGGGAAAGATCCCCAGTGTGGACATCAGAGGAATTCGATTCAAACACAAGCTCTGATGTCCTCTGATGCACTGCTGTACTGCTTTTTCCTGGAGCTGAGCTAAATGAATTCCAAAATCCTTTCTGGCTCTAGAGCAGAATTCTGGGAAGGTTTTAACTGGTAACTTTAAAATCCTCCAGTGATTGGGTGGCTCTTCTCCTTCCTCTCATGATGTGGGCAGTAGACTCTCCACACTCAGTAGAGGTATAGCAGGCCCCCAAACCACCATGAGTGTCTCCCTAACCCTTGGCCTCTACCTTCCTGGTCCCTGGAGTTGGGGGCCTCTCTAGTGGTCCTCATGCTGTCTCTTCTTCAGAACCATGCAAGGAAGTTTCTCACATTTGACCCCACCCAACCCCCAGTGCTCCTTTACCATGTCCCTTGGGCAAGGCAGCCTAATGGCAACTGGTCTCATTTCTCTGTACTTCTTCCCTAAGTGTCTGAGGTCCTTTCTCTAAGGGAGCCCCTTGTCCAATGGCAGTAGGAATAACTCCACCCATGGTCCAGCTTTTCTACATATTGCCTGAAAGGAAATTGGGTGACTGGGGACCAGATAAAATGATCGCTGCTCTTTCTCCAACTTACTTTCATGGGTACCTTGAATGGGACCCTGTGCTAACGCAATATGTGTCCCTTGGGTAAAGCTGTGACTATTGCCCTCCTTTACTCCTGCTTCCTCCCCGTGTTTCCAGGTAAAAGATGATGTGAATAGTCAATGTGAGTGGAGAGGAGCGGTTGGACCTGAGAGAAATTGAGCATGTAGAAATGGCAAGATTTGGCAAAGAATTCGTCCCAGGAGGGAAGGGAAGGCTGACTCTGCAGTCACTCACCTCTCAGATTCCACCAACCCCTTCTCTCCACTCCCATCATTTTCCCCTGGACTCTTTAATAAGCCTCCTAATTAGTATGCTTGCCTCAGTCACTTCCTGTTCTCACATCTGCCCCTTACACAGCTGCTGAAATGAGAATGAGAATAATAATAATGATAATAGCAATAATAATGATAGTTAGCATTTATGTCATGCTTTAATGTTTGCAAGACATTTTATAAGTATTATCTCATTCAAACATTTCAACAACCCTGGGAAATAAGTGTTATTATTATTATTAATAGCTAACATTAATGGGTCAGGTGCTGTGCTAAGCACTATACAATTATTATCTCTTCAGGTTCTGACAACAGCTCTCGAAGTTAGGTGCCATTATTGTCTCCATTTTACAGATGAGAAAACCAAGGCAAATGCAGGTGAAATGGCTTGCTCAGAGTCACACAGCTAATATGTTTCAGAGGTCGGATTTGAACACATCATTCACTCTTGCTGCCCCTAATTTTACAGTTAAGGAAACTGAGGAACTGAATAAACTTCCTGAAGCACAGATCTGACCATGTCAGTCACTTTTTCAAGAATCTTCATCAGTTGCCTGTTGTTCTAGGGTAACATGGAAGCTCCTCAGATTACCATTTAATATCCCTAGTCATTTGATTCTAGCTTCCATTTCTTGACTGCTTTCATTGTATTGTTCCCCTTACTCCAAATTACTTCCATATCCCCAGTCAGACAGGTCAAGGTATTGTTCCCGGGCATAAGATCTTAACTCCTATTTCATGTTTTTGTGCAGGTCACTCCCCATCTCTACAATGGACTTCCTTGTAACTTTCTAAACCTCCCAGACTCCCTCATTTCTTTTATTTTTATCTCCATTTGCTACCTCCCATAGGAAACCCATAACCCTAACTCTTAGGGTTCACCTCCTCTTTTTCTAATGTTGTAATTACTTATCTCCACCAGCATTTTGTCTTTGCCTTGACCCTCCCCATCCCAGTAGAATTTAAGCTCTTTGAGGGCAGAGATTGTTTTTTTTGTCATGACCATCCCCAAGTCCTATTATGGATCTTTTATATATTAGGCATTAAGAAATAATGAAGGAGGGAGGAAAGAGAGAAAAGGAGGAAGGAAGGAAGGAAGGAAGGAAGGAAGGAAGGAAGGAAGGAAGGAAGGAAGGAAGGAAGGAAGGAAGGAAGGAAGGAAGGAAGGAAGGAAGGAAGGAAGGAAGGAGGGAAGGAAGGAGGGAAGGAAGGAAGGAAGGAAGGAAGGAAGGAAGGAAGGAAGGAAGGAAGGAAGGAAGGAAGGAAGGAAGAGAGAAAGAAAGAGAAAGAGAGGAAGAAAGAAAGAGAGAAAGAAAGAGAAAGAAAGAGAGAAAGAAAGAGAAAGAGAGAAAGAAAGAAAGAGAAAGGAAGGAAGGAAGGAAGGAAGGAAGGAAGAAAGAAAGAGAGAAAGAGAGGAATAAAGAAAAAGAAAAAGAAAGAAAGAGAGAAAGAAAGAGAAAGAGAGAAAGAAAGAAAGAGAGAGAGAAAGAAAGGAAGGAAGGAAGGAAGGAAGGAAGGAAGGAAGGAAGGAAGGAAGGAAGGAAGGAAGGAAGGAAGGAAGGAAGGAAGGAAGGAAGGAAGGAAGGAAGGAAGGAAGGAAGGAAGGAAGGAAGGAAGAAAGGAAGGAAGGAAGGATCAGAGGGAAGGAAGGAGGGAGGGAGGGAAAGTTACTCCTGGAAAGATGAATGTATAGGTTTCTAGAGAATATCTTGCCTTTCAGTTAAAACCATGCATATGTTCACAGAGTTTGTGGCCATTTAAGAGGAAAAAAAAAATACTCTCAAGGTTTTAGTGAATTGCAAGGTGAGTACCATTCAATGATGGCATGTGACAGTCCCCAAATATTCATTAGAATTTGGGCAGGAATGCTGAGTAGACGGTGATTCAGTTTTTCATTCAATCATTCTACTTGGGGTTGGTCTTGAACTGCCATCTTGTGAATATGTGATGTTGAGCTGATGGTGGGGAAGTAGCAGAAGGAGGTGAGCGTGACTGAGGAATGATGGGTAGAGACATCAGCTAGAAATGGCCCATGTAAAGAGCAAAACTAGTAACATCGGAGCCTTCGGAAGTTGCAGCCTCAGGGATCAGGGGCTTTTTACAAGCCGTGTAAGGTGTGATGAAAATTTGCCCCTCTCCAGTGCTCAGCCATTTCTTGTTCAGATGAGTGAGGAGCAAGAAGATACCCAAATGACGTGGCCCCTTGGCATCTTGGGACACTGGGCAAATCATTCTCTCCCTCGGCCCCCATTTCCATTTCTCCAGAATGAGGGAGTTGGGCAGAGTGATCTCAAAGATACCTTCCGGCTTGGCTGACCCTCAAGTTGGGGGACCCGCTTTCCAATCCTGCCTCTGCCCCATCACCTGTGTGCTATTAAGCCAATGACTTTACCTCTCTGGACCTCAATAAAAAGTTCACCAGCAGTGGCCCCTCTTTAAGGGCTCCCTCCCTTTACAGCAGGATCTGGGGCACTTTCTGCCAGAGTCTACAGTTATTTCCAAGATGTGTGTGTGTGTGTGTGTGTGTGTGTGTGTGTGTGTGTTGGGGGAGAGCAGGGGGAGGCGTTCTAGATTTCAGGATAAATAATGAGAAGCAGTCAGGGAGAAATAAGCTTCTTTTCTCATTACCTGCACTGAAGTCACTCGAATTCCCTGCAAGCTGTTTCTTGCCCGGATTTTGAGGAAGCCAAGCCCCATTTGGATATTTACTGAGAAAAATGACTGTGCAGAAGGAAGGGAGCCCATCTAGAGCTGGGGTATGGAGAGCTTTTCTCCCCGAGTCTCTTTCAGCAGCCGGCCATCCCGGAGCTGGATCAGCAGCACCCAAGTTGAACAAGGAAGGGAAGGGAAGGAGCCCCTTTTCCTGTAGCTTTGGGCAAGTCCCTAGGTCTCTTGTGTAGGGTTTCACTTGGCTTAGTTTTGTTTGTTCATTTGTTTTATTTTGCCCAGGAGAACAACAGTTACTTAATTATTAACATCCCCCAGAACGTGGAAGCCAGAGCCTTCCTCTTATGCTGAGATTGGCAGATGCTCCCTTATCTCTTCATTAACCCAGTTCAGGATCATACAAATGTCATCAATGCTGGGATTTGAACCCAGGTCCTCAGGCTCCACCAGGAATGGTCTTCACTTGACTTCCTTTGGTTCTCAGGGACAGTGCCAGGCAAGGGAGCTCTGGAAGGCCTCGCCTGTTGGCAAGGGTTTGAGGACCATCCCAATGAAAGTCCCCATGAATTGGCTGAGTACTGAGGGGATAGTGCTTTGTACAAAAAAGAGAAGCATTCACATGAGGAGAACTGGCTTCAGGAGGCACCTCGGATCCCTACCAGCTGATAGGCAAATCGTTTCATCTTTCTCGTCTTAGGTAGAATAATAAACCCCTCGAGTCCAGTGCTTTTTCTTAGCAAAAATCAATCCATGAACAATTATTAAACTCCTACTTAAGCCCAAGTACTGTGATAAATGCTGGGGATAGAGAGAAGAGGGAACATCACTGTCTTCTTAGCACTCATACTCTTACCACGGAGACCGTGTGCATAAAGAGGCATAAGAAAAACATGGCAAACGTTTCTGGCTTCTTTTAGGGTAAGGAGAGGGGGCAGGGGAAAATCACTCCAGCTGGGGAGAACACCTTATGTGGAGTAGGGGATAGAGTACCAGAGGGAGGTCAGGACAATTGGGGTCAAACCTTGCCTCACTCTTAGCAACTGTATAGCCATAGGCAGACCACTTATTCCTTTTCAGCCTCAGTTTTTTGGATCTGTAAAATGGGGACAGTTATAGTACCTGCTTCACATGAAAAAGTTCTTTGAAAATCTTAACTATGAATGTAAATCTTAAAGGAAAATGTGAGTGTGGATGCTGGAAAAGGAGGAGAGAGAAGGAGGGAAGAAAAGAAGGGGATGCAGAAAGTGGCACCTGAAGGGATCTTGGTAGGAAAAAAAGATTTCAAGCATCTTACATGAGGAGAAAGTGCATTCTGGTCATGGGAAATGATATATGCAAAATCAGGGAGATGGGAAATGGCATTTCCGGCATGAAGAACACTAATAAAGTCTGTTTGGCTGCTCTGGAGTGTGAGTGAAGGGGAATTATATGAAATGAGACTGGAAAGATAGGGTGGAACCAGCTCTGGATGGGAATCAGGCTGTGCTAGTGGAAGGAGTTTCCTCACTTGGGAATTCCCTAAACCAGTGAAGCCCAGGATGTTGTCTAAACATAGAGCACATTATCTAGTAAAGGTGTCAGATGTTAGGGGCAGCTAGGTGGTGCAGTGGATAGAGCACCAGCCCTGAATTCAGGAGGACCCGAGTTCAAATCTGGTCTCAGACACTTAACACTTCCTAGCTGTGTGACCCTGGGCAAGTCACTTAACCCCAGCCTCAAAAAAAAAAAAAAAAAAAAAAAAGGTTGTAGATGATGCTGATAAATATGCATATTCTCCAATTTTCCCATTCACTTTTCACTGCTCTTACCTGGCCCACCCCCAAACAATAATAACAATAACAATGCCCACCATGACTCTAGCACCTAAAAGTTTGCAAAAGACTTGAATCATAGTAACACCATGAGGTTGACAGTGCTGCTTAATGATTATTTTACAGATGAGAACTCTGGGACTCTTATAAGTGTGTAAGTGACTTGCCAGGGGCCACACAGACTTCCAATTTTTATTTCAGATCAGGCTGAAAAGTCTTATTTTCAATGAACAGAATCAAGGGCCACTTTTTCTTAGCAAGGTCCAACTATTGGTGGAGACTCAAAAGATTAACCACAGGAGCACGACCCCGCCCACCAGGATACCTTTCTGCCCGGACAATGGAGCCCTCCATCTTGGAGCTACCACATGTGTGTGTTTTCTTGAGCAGCAAGCACATTCACAACATTCGAAGCATTTTCCAGCAGAAATCTCAGCCTAAATAATGCATGAAGACGGCCCCCAGAGCGATATTCTCTTGTCAGCAGAAGAAGCTAAAGGATGCTGACAGAGTGGATGCTGTTAAGAGTCAAGTAGTTAACATCTGTAAGACCTTTCTCCAGACGGGGCACTGCTGATGTGGGTCTCGCCAGAGCCATAGAATATCTGCCTTTGCTTTTAGCTCCAAGGAAATGCAGAATAATTCAACAAAAACGAGTAATCCCAAAAAGCAACATGGTGGAGCAATAGTGTGCCAGACTAAACCTCGGGAAGATCGGGGTTCCAGTCTTGTCCCTGATACTTCAAAGCTCTGTGAGTTATGCAGCCTGTAAAAAAAAAAATCAAAAACAAAATAAAAAAAATCAAGATTTCTGCATCTATCAAACAGGAATAACGATCCGTTGTTATTTACATCTTAATGTTGTTGTGAGCCTCAGACAACGTTGTATGTCAAAATTGCTGTAAAAATGTCACTCACCGTTAATTCTGCAGATGATTTGCTCATAGACAGAAGCCCTGACTAAGCGCTCGGAGTTTAACACTTGAGAGAATCATAATTTGCGTTGTGGGTGAAGCCTCACGTCCAAGAACTCTGAGAGTTTTATAGAAAGCTCATTAATAATGGTCATTATTCCAGTGAGAACAGATAGTGATGGAGAGAGGACAAAAGGAAGGCTGGAAAAAAGTGGGAAAGGTCATCAAGAACCCGTCGTCGCAGCATTTGTGGTTTAGAAGGGAATCTGGCACCTCAAGATCCCCCGTGTTCTTACTCTCTTAAGAGTGGAGCACGTAGAAACTGGAAGATGAATGGATGTCCATCAGTTGGAGAATGGTTGGGTAAATTGTGGTATATGAAAGTTATGGAATATTATTGCTCAGTAAGAAATGACCAGCAGGAGGAATACAGAGAGGGTTGGAGAGACTTAAATCAACTGATGCTGAGTGAAATGAGCAGAACCAGAAGATCACTGTATACTTCAACAACGATACTGTATGAGGATGTATTCTGATGGAAGTGGAAATCTTCAACATAAAGAAGATCCAACTCACTTCCAGTTGATCAATGATGGACAGAGGTAGCTACACCCAGAGAAGAAACACTGGGAGGGGAATGTAAATTGTTAGCACTAATATCTGTCTGCCCAGGTTGCATGTACCTTCGGATTCTAATGTTTATTGTGCAACAAGAAAATGATATTCACACACATGTATTGTACTTAGACTATATTGTAACACATGTAAAATGTATGGTATTGCCTGTCGTCGGGGGGAGGGAATAAGGGAGGGGGGGTAATTTGGAAAAATGAATACAAGGGATAATATTATAAAATATATATATATATATATATATAATAAAAAAAAAATTAAAAAAAAAAAAAAAAAAAGAGTGGAGCACGGTCCTACTAAAACTTTTCTGAAAGCAGAAAGTAGGCTGAAATTACAATCATGAAGCCTGAATGCAAATACTGTCCTAATACTTGCTACCTGGACATTTAGCTGAGTGCCTGGCACACAGTAGGTGCTAAATAATGACAACTGACTAATTAACCAATCGGCTTTGGGGAAGCCACTTCCTTTTTGTGATCCTCAATTTCTTCATGTGTTAAAGAAGAGTCTTGGACTAAATACCCCCCAAAGGTCACCTACGGCTTTCCATTTATAATCCTAAGTCGGGGAAATGTTGGGTTCAAAGCAACGTGAAGTTGAAGATAGGATGATATTGTTGTACAAATTGTTCTCTTGTTCCTAATTTTTTCCAACCTCAGTTTCCTCATCTGTAAAATAGGGATAATCATATCAT
>NC_133620.1:474024295-474074295 GCF_048593235.1 Sminthopsis crassicaudata | reverse complement strand
AGCTTGCCGGAGGAGGGGACACAGTGGGGGCAGGGATCTGGCTCCTCTCCTTTGGAGGCAGCCTACATCCTTTTGTCCCAGAGGATGAGGTCCATGTCCAGAGGCTCCTCAACATCTCCCAGCGGCCCCCGGGGTTCAGCAGGCCCCACCGAGATGAGGTTTCAGGTACCATCTGTTATCCTTGCTCAGTCAGAAGAAGCTGAGCTCCAGGCTGGACCAGTCCTGGGGAGATCCTGGCTATACTCTCAAAGGCCATTGACCGAGGAGAGAGCAAGCTCTGTTGGCTGTGCCCCAGAAAGCCAGGAAATACCCAATTAATATGGAGGACAGGATGAAGCTCAGGTGTGTCCTTTAAAGATTACTCTGTTTGCATTGTGTCTTTATGAATGAATTTTATTTGTCTGGCTCCAGAGAAATTCATACTCTTGGAGTGACAGTGAGTCATTGGCTTGAAACTGTGGAACTAATGAAAGGGGGAGAGAAGCGGGCTCTCTCGGAGTCAGGGATAGTTCTGAGATCTGGCAGAAGTCCTCAGAAACTTATTTAACTTAATAGATTTTGAAAAGTTATTTAAAAACTGAGACTACAGATACTTTTCTAATCCTTTAAGAGCCATGTTCTTCATGTCCGCAATTACCATTTGATTGAAATGAGCTCTGTGATTTTATCCTTGTTGGGGACTTCCATTGCGGAAACTCCCTTTAAAAATGCAGACTTCAGCCTCAGAACAATTCTGGGATTTGTTATAATTAATGCAAACTCGTGTTAAAGGAATGCTTCCTCTCTGGCTGCCCCCACAAAGCCATTTTAGCAGGCAGGAGTTGGGGAGAGGCGGAAGAAAGGGACAGAAATGAGATTTCTTAGGATCCCTTCACCCCAGACCCAAGCAGCTTTCTCTCCAAGGTCTGTTCTCTCACATTCATGTACTGCAATGGAGGAGCACCATTAGGTCTTCTCAAGGGATAGTTAATAGGCTTGCAGGACATAGTTCTTGGGGACTCATAAATGATTCATCCTAGGCTCAGCTTGAATGAATGCATCAATTCCAACCTGGCCTTCCGAGCTGAATTCCCACTCCTTCAGAATCCCAAATTTATTCCTTCTCTTTCCTTAAACCTTCCACAGCATCAGACGTTTCAAGCTGGAAGGGACCCCAGAAGCCATCTTGTCTAATCTCCTCAATTTCCAGGTGAAACTTGGACGCCATCTCCTTCCTAGTTATCCAAACATAAGTGATCTTGTCATCAGAGTGAGGGCAGCGACACAAGCTCGATGTCCTGGGCTCATTGACAGGAAAAGGAGCGGGGCAGTGTTAGCCCTTGAGACCTAGAAAATCCTTGAGGAGCCGGAATTGTTAGGAGCTCGGGGCAGCTGCTGGGCAGTGGGCAGAGCAGCTCTGCATTGGGCATCAGAGGGCCTGCTTGGAATCCCTGCTCTATTGCCCATTTAATCATTTCCCATGTTGGCTGGTGAAACTGGGACTTGATTTCCTCAATCTGTAAAATTAGGGGCTTGAGCTAAATGGACTCTTTCCAATTAGTCCTAATCTTATGTTCCTATTATTAATTAAGGATCTTTCTTGAATGAAATAAATCAAATTACCAGGTAAATGTATTCTGGGAATTAAAAAGAGAAAAACACATTGAACATGGCTCAAAAGAAGATACATGAAAAGATATTCCCATGGAGTCCTTTGGAGAAGCAGGAGGTCTGTGAGGGTGATACACTGCACATTTTCCTCCAATTTTGATGATGCATTGATCAGTTATGTTGATTTTCTCTCCTTTTCAATTTCATTTTCTTCAGAGGTTTTTTTTTTACCTTAAAAATATGATTGGCTACATGGAATTGCTCTCTGAGAAGGATTGCAGAAGGATCGTGGAAATAAATTCTGGGAATGTAAAAATGGCATCAATAAAAAAGCTTATTTTAAAGATTAAGACATGATATGTTCTAGATATTTAAATAAGCCCCCACAACTTCATCAAGGCGGCCATCTTGGAATTATCATCCTTCAAGGTTCAGCAAAATTAACGGCTGGGAAGAACCCATTCCTGATCCTCCCAAGTGCTCTAGATCCCCTCCCCCATCATTTTGCATTTACTTTGTATAGTATATGTCTTTATGCATCCATGTTTCTCTCCTATCTGAGGCTTTGAACTTGTCCGCCTGAATCCAGGCCCAGTGCTCACTGAACCATCTAGCTGCCTCCCACCTGATACATAGTCAGTGCTTAATAAATGCTTGAACTTAGAGAACTCACTCTATGGACCCATTTTCTGCTCGTTCATTCTTGTCTTTTTTATAATATTTTTCATGTACAGACATTGTAGTCATGAGCTACAGTCTACTTACACCTAATAGCATGAAACCTTTGAGTCATCAACAACTTTGATTCTTCACAGATCCTGGGTCCCAAACAGCATCTCTAAGAGAAGAGGGGCTTTAAGAAGATGATATTTGGGGGTATCCAGAAACAACATGATTTCCTAAAGTCCTTCTCCTATTCTTCACTTCTAAATTTATCCAGCTCACCGTCCGTCTGCAGTATTTTTTCAATACTAATGGACTCGCTCAATGGGCTACCCACACAAATTAATGACAGCCTGAAAATTGTATTCCTCATCCATTTTGTTCATCTGGTATGAATGGCAAATCCAAATTCTTTTGAAAGATGATGGATCTTGGGAATGGGGGGGGAGTTATGGTATTCTAGAGCTTGAGGCCATCGGCAAAAGCTGCACAAACAGGAGCAGCTTAGGAACTTTGACTTTTATGGAGAATCTTCTATCTGGCTGAAAGGAATGAATCTAAGGGTTTGTAATTCTTTTTATAATTCTTTTAATTACTTAAACATAATTGTCATGTCTTGACGTTGAGCTTTCTCTTCTCAAAGCTAAACATCTCGACTTCTTTGACCATCTAGTGACATTATTTGGAGACTAAAATCAAGGGGGATTTCCTGCATAGACTCCGGACACCCCCAAAAGATTATGAGCTCTTACTAATGGCTAATGAGTTGGATGTTCTGCAAAGGGCTGGTCTGGGACTCAGAGACAAGAAGGTCTTCATTCCAGCCTAAATTGCCAATTTGCAGTGTTTTTTTCTGGAACTTAGTGCCTTCTCTGTGAAGAAATTGGACTGGAGTCTTCTAAGCTATATCCAACACCTAATATTCCAACTGATTGTTTACTTTTCAGTGTGAGCATATGTATTTCAGAAATCAGAAAGCATTAAAAATTGTCCCATCTTTCGTTATTTTGCTGATTTCTAAAATGAAGAAAGTGATGGGGGAAATGTTGGTCATTCAGATTTTACCTTAAACGTGAGTTGGAAAGCTGGTTATTAAATCTGTTTCAGCACACTCCTAACCCTCTGAGTTCTTTTCCAACCTAAATTTCAGCTTCCTCCGAAGAATCAAGCAGACCACTCTGCTACCGGTGAGGCTGAACATACACAAGGATGATGTCTTTTATGAACTGTCTCCAGCTGGAACTCATGGCAAAGCCAGACAATCACTTAGGTTTTGAAGGTTTCTTTATTAATGCCTTGGGTTCTTTTAGCATTAATGCTGGCGAATCCCATCTCCAAGTTTCTCCCTCCCAACAAATTTCAGTAAGCAGATTTCCAAGCCAAGCTTTCTGTGTAATAAATCAAGCCCACATTCCTAATTTCAGAAAGGGAGGCACTCTCTGCTGGAGGAGGTCAGCTCTCCCTTGTCACAGACAGCTGATTGGCACTTCTGGAAGGAAGGAACTAATGAGGGGTGGATGTCAAAGCCTCTGGGGTCCAGGCCAGGCAGGTGCTCCCAAGGCCTGATCTTTATCCCACTCTCCCTCCGCACTCTTTGATCTGCAGAATTGGCTAGGGCATCACAAAGGCCTATTTCTTCTGGGACTTAGGCTGCTGCTACATGGGAAAGTTTTCATCTTGAAAAGATGAAAAAAGAAAAAAGAAAGAAAATGAAACATATCCAACGCTCAAAGGAAGGTGATCGTGAGGTCAGTTTGTAGATAAATCATAAGTTGCTATTTATAACTGGCTTCCTGGGCCTCCTTCAAGGTCCAGCCCTGGATTCCCTACCCAGAAATGAGGGATGGTTCTTTGCCTCCTTAATTGGTCACCAGTTTGTCTACAATCCCAGAGCTCAAATTATAGCTCAATGAAACCCACACCCCAATGTATGATTCCTAGAAACACCCGGGCTTTGGGTGGAGTGGAATTGCTCATTTATTAATTTGTTTGTTTGTTTGTTTCCTTATTTAGGAGCTTTACACAGAATTGGTGAATTGAGAGTAAAAGTCAGCTTCGGGAAAACTGGAAGCATGATCAAGAAATGGGAGAGGGGAAGCACTGGATCCTTGCTCTGGACTTGAGTAACGTGTCTGGGCTGAAATCATAAATAGGGTAGAGATGGATTTAACATTGAATAACTCCTCTCAAAATGAACCTTTGGTCAAGATGGGGGAGGCAGGAACTGAGTGGACTGAGAGGGCTAGCATCCCATGCGGCAGCGTCACAGGGGGACCTCTGGGTAAAAGGCCTTGGGGCAGACCGGCACATCCCCCATAGCACTATGCATGTACATGTAGATGATAAGGCAGTGATAGGAATCACACAGCGAGTGAATCATGAGACTTAGGGATGATGAAGAAATCTATTCTGCCTGGGAAGGAGATCCTTGGCTGAAGAAGGCAAAAATGGCATACTTAGGAAATTTCTAAAAGGCATGAAGCTCAGAATGACAGAATTGGGATTTCAAAAATAGCAGACTCAGGCAAAGGGTAGAAGCTAATACGATTAAGCTTAATGGTTATTAACGTAAAGTCTTATACTCAGATTTTAAAAATCAGCTGTGGAAGGACTGAACGAAGAGGGGATCCAAGTTAGACATCAGTTCATGTGGTAAAGGCCTGGGGGTGACAAAGGAATGTAACATGAACCAGTGGGTGGATGGGAAAGCTGGAGAGTGTCACATGATCTTAGGCTGCCTTCAAAACACGTGAGAAGATAGTGTCTCTCGTAAGACCACATCTGTACAGCTGAGCCACATTCTGGGCATCCTGTCTCAAGAAGGCCACTGGTGAATTGGAGAGCCTCCCAGAAGTCGAGAAATAGGCTGGCAAAGATGCCCAAGATCGTGTTAGACCACCCCTCTGGAGCTCCGAGTCGTGCCCTTTGAAGTCCAGAACCCTCAGGAACGTGAGAGGGCATCCATGCTTGAAATGAAATCTGGGCTGAGTGACAAGCAGTGAAGAACCTCTTTGGTTCCACGACTGGGATAGAGAGCATCTGACCTCTGGCTGCACTCCGGCCATATGTGACTATTCATTCATAAATCCAGCAACACTCATGTCATAAGTGCCAGGCACTCAGCCCAAGCTTTGCTTCAGTTATTTTTCAGCCTGAAATAGTCCCTCCCTTTCTCCCTCCCTAAGTATTCTCTGCCCACCCTTCAGGGTCCAGTTCCAAACCACTGCAAGGATTTCTCTGCCTACATAAAGCAGAAGCTCTTTGAGTACAGGAACTGCTTCCCTTTTGTCTCGGTACTCCAAATGCGCTCAGCCCAATGACTGGCACCCAGAAGTCGCTTATTTAATTCTTGCTGATTGGATGATCAACTCGTTGTTCCATTCTACCTGAACCATCCTCTTTTTTTTTATATATTTTAATATTCCACTGCACATTTTCTAGTCGAAAAACGGACTGAAAGCTGCAGAGCCTACAAGGTTTCTACTGGGATTGTTTTTGTTTTTGTTTTCCTTTTTTTATTTGTATTGTAGCTTTATTATATATTTAATTATCTATTATATCTATAATATATCTACAAATATATTTTACATATTTAATTATATAATGTATATATAACTATATATTACATATACAAATATATTATATATTTAAATATATATTGTACATAACATATATATTATATGCATATATATTTCTACAATTATCTTGCTGCACAAGAAAAAATCAGATCAAACAGGAAAAAATGAGAAAGAAAATAAAATGCAAGCAAACAACAACAAAAAGAGTGAGAATGTTAGGTTGTGATCCACACTCGGTTCCTACACTTCTTTTCTGGGTAGATAGGGCTCTCCTCAGCACAAGATCATTGGAACTGGTCTGAATCATATCATGGCTGAACCATCCTCTTGTCTCCACTCCCAGAGCCATGTTTGTGTAGACCCATTCTGTGACATTCTGCCCTACTGCTTTCTGCTGCCATTTGCCCGTTTGATGTGGGCAGCTGACCAGTTGGCTAGCTTAGAAGCTCCCGGAGGGCAGGGAGCCATGATGGTAATCCTTCGGAATCAGCCTTCGCTATTCAGTCTCTCTCTTCTTCAATCCATTCTCTATACAACTGTGGAGTTCATATTCTGAGAGCACAAGGATAATAACCTTGTCACTGATGCCCCAAGCCACGAGTAATGCCTTCCGTGCACTTATCTGTGTATTTTGATATTTACTTAACTACATTGTATTCCTTCCTCCAATAGAATGTAAGCTCCTTGATAGTGTCTCCTATGCACTCTGAAGGAATGACTACCCCATTCCAAGGAACAGATTAACAGGGATATCTCTTTTAGCTTTGAATCCCTTGACTTCTTTGACGATAGAGAGGCTCTGATTTATTTAGACATCGTTTTTCACAACTTAGGCTCAAAGTGAATTAGCCCCCGGCACGAACCATCAATAGGAAAGTTGTTCTAAAGTTATGACAGAGTGCGGTTGGAACAGGTTTTTCTGGTCACAAATACCCCACTTGCTAGACTCAGCAAGCTGCTGGTAGCAACTTGCCCTAATTAATGAGTATTGATTGACTTCTCTTCTGTAATCAAGACCCACCACTGACAGGTGGATGATTTAAGGAATACCATTGTGCAGAAAGAGGGAAGACAGAAGATGTGGCCCAAAGTCACGTGCCAAGGAGAGCCTCCCTCCTCCCCACCATTCTTTTGAACCTGATAATGTGATGAGGTATTGGGATTTCCTATCAGTTGATAGTGCAAAAGGCCCCCAAAAGTTCAGATAAGCCAATTCAAGAATGCGGAATTTTGTCTCCTACTTGGGTGCCTCTGCAGAGAGTGACCCAGTGCTCTCCCTTCCCACCCAGCTCCTCAGACCTTTGCACCCACTCCCCTCAAAAGAGCATTTTGAGCATCTTTTCTGATCCCCTCACGTTATTCTTTTTGTGTATGCACTGGAGGGGATACTGCCGAAGTCTCTTCTAAATTCATATTTTTTCAGTTCTGTGATTCAGATTGTTCATCCCGCCTATTGGTTATTACTCTGTATTTCAGATTCTGTATTTACTTATCTGGGGCCATAAATGTGATTTCCCCCTAGGAAGGAGAATGCAAGCTCCTTCATGGAACAGACTATTCATGTGTATTATTTAATCCTCAACACCTAGAATAGTGTCTGCCCTAAAGTAGGTGTAATCAAATGGCATGATAAATGCTTTTTGAACAATGAATGAATTCTTTTTTACAAATTTCCTTCCAGGTGGTAATCAGTCCTCTGCCTGAAACCTTATGGTGACAGGGAACTCAGTGTATAATGAAGCCTACGATCCCACTGTTGGATGTGACAATGCTCTGTCTCTGTCTCTCTCTTTTCTCTGTCTCTTTCTATTTCTGTGTAGCTCTCTCTGTCTCTGTCTCTCTCTTTTCTCTGTCTCTTTCTATTTCTGTGTAGCTCTCTATCTCTCTGTCTCTCCCTTTCTCTTTCTCTCTCTGCGTCTCTGTTTTTCTGTCTCTCTTTCTCTCTCTGTCTGTGTCTCTGTTTTTCTGTCTCTCTCTTTCTCTCTCTCCCTTCCCTCTCTGTCTCTATCTCTATCCATCTCTCTCTATGTGTCATATATGGACTCATATCCGTATGAACATATATGTACAGGATCATATACATGCACCTACATATAGACACACCCCATCCCCATAAGGTATATCATGTGTGCATTCAAGCACGTCGGCACACATTTGCTGGACCTGTGATTTCACTGCTGTAAGGAACTCCCAATACCAATGAGCTTGTCACATTCTCTGTGAATTAGAGCCTTAGAGTCTTCCTAGAGCATCCAGAGGTGCTCTGTAGTGACACAGGAAATATAGTCGGAGGCCATACTTGGTGATAAAAACAGGCTTAGGGTAAGATTTTGAATCCAGGTCTTCCTGGCCAGCTCTCTAACCATCTGGAAATGCTGCTTCTCATCCATCTATGTCACCGTGTTTTTGAATCGTTATCTCTGCCATTGTAAAACAACCAAAGATTTTTTTTTAGCCTCGTTCTTAAAGGAAATGCCAGTAGCTAGACAGATGCATCAACCCTGACAGCAGTGAGGTCTGTGTTTAGTTTTCAGCCAGGGACTTCTGCCTGGCTCTTTAGCTGTTCCTCCAGAGCACCTTCTCCTACAGACACCTTTGCCGTTAGACACATCGAAACAGATTCATCAACCCACATAAACAGTCCCATAAGACCTTGGCCTTAAACACTTCAGGCAGGCTAAATTAAATACAATTAACCAGTGAGTCTAATGAGAAATCTAGCTTGTACAGCTTCTTTTCATTAACTTTTAGTTAGGTTGTCTTGAAAATGTATGGTGGTGAGGGAGAGGAAAAAAGCAAAGAGATCCAGAAGCCAGGTCCACCTACAGCATGATTGGCTGTAGTATTTCCCTCCTTATTTCCCCCCAAAATGGTCATCTCTAATCTTTTCACCACTATTTTTTTCTTTGTAAAAATACATTTAATAATGACTTTTGTTTTCACATCACAGTCATTTTGAGCTGAAGTTATGATTAAATAAAAGAAACAATATCTGACATACATTATGCCATCCTAGTAGGTTTTACTGTTTTCTCCAGAACTTTCGTTAATTTTTCTTCTTCTTGTTTTCTTTTCTTAGAGCATTATATATGTACGTGAAATACTTTACCAACCTTGTAGCATGACTTTAAGAGTAACTATTATTCATTATGATGAATAATTAATATTAAGGACCCTTCTGAGTACTTTTTCTAGACTCATGAGTTGACCATCTTTAAAGCCATTTAATCATTTTGAGGTCCAGATGGGTCAGAAATGCCAAGGTGATGAGTTTCCTCATGTCTTTGTGTCTGGGCTTCAATAATCCATGGTACCATGGCCCCAGATGGGGATGAGGAGAAAGGCTTCCATACCACTGGGTATGCATGGGTCACTGGGTGATGAGTTGCCTTGCTGTTGTGATTCCATCTAGAGTTACTCATGAAAACCATGTCATTACAATGCTCCTGGCTATTTCTCAGTTGGAATTCACAAGCATCTGCGAGTAAGAGCCAGAACTCATAAAAATCAAATCTGCCATTTTGGAAATAAGGAGTTGGAATTGCTCTCTCCCTACAGAATTCCTACCGCTATCATTTAAAAATGGAAAGTGTCTATTTACATCTCGCCACCTTAAAAAGACAAAGACATAAGAAAGCAAGAGCTTCTCTGCTACCAGCCGCGTGGGTCCGTGGAGATAACATGGAATTTAGAGTCGAAAACCATCACTCAAATCTGTCACTTGCAGCTACTTGACCTTCAATAAGTCATTTGACATCTTTCGGCTTCAAATACTTCACCTGCCAAATGGGGAGGCTGCTCTAAATGATTTCTCAGATTACTTCCATTTCTAGATCTAGGATTCAGGAGCTACCCACACTCTGAAATCCCCCAGTATTTGAAGATACATGGCAGGAGTGGGGGTGGCATAAGAATGAATAAATGGTAAAGAAGTTAAAAAAGGAAAAAGAAAAGGAAAATCCATATAGTACAAGCCATTCCTGGAGCCAGTCTTTTTTTAGTCTTCTATATTGACTTATCTCTCCTTACACTTGAGTCTAAAAATATCTGCTTCAAAGGAGGAAGGTGGAGGAAGGCATGGCTTGGTGGCAATTTATCAGGAAAAGCTCCAGTATTTAAGTAGACGGGAGTTCAATGTGAGTTCACAGGGGGGATATGATTCATTAAGAGAGGCGGAACGTCCCTAATCTTGGAGGGAGTGATCCCTTTGTATTTGATTCTGGTTTGGCCATATTGGAAGGCTTATATTCAGTTCTAAGCACTGTAGGGAGAGAAGAATATTGAACAGCTGGATAATACCCAGAGGAGGGGGTGAAGAGAGGCTGCTGGTGAAAGGTCACAGGATTATAGATTCAGACCTAAAAGGGATCAGGGAGAACATCAAGTTCACCTCCCTTATTCCACAGATGAGGAAATTGAGATCCACAATGATTAAGTGATTTCCAGCGGTTGAATCTGTGTCTTCTCATTATATCTTGAATTTATGTCAGCAAAGGCTCGATGGAAGGAGCTGGGGCTCCTTAGCTTTGAGAGAAAAGACTATATTTTGTTATTTTTTTTTTGGATGAGGAGGGTAGAAATGAGGGGACAATACTTGTCTTTGAGTATTTAAGGGACATTCAGTGAAAATATTAGCTTGGTTGTATTTGATGTCAGAGGACATAACTAGAGAATAATGGATGGGAGCTGCAAAGGGCCAAATGTCAGGAATGCTTTCTGCCAAACAGCTGTCCCAAAGTAGACAGTACAAAGTAGACCTCCCTGAAGTTCTTTGAGAAAAGATCATTTATTGGATGTTGATAAAGGGGCTTCTTGTTTAAGTAGAAGGTGGACTATATGTTTCTGGGACCCTTTCCTGAGATTTTGTGATTCTCAGGGCATCCATTCCTGCCCTGAATACAATCCCCCTCCACTTCCAGGAAAGTGATGACACATCTCTTACCCTTTAGTATGCTGTTCCTTATTCTTTCCTCAAAATAACATAAGCTCATTTGTAGAGGAGACCAAGAGCTACCAGTGGGCTAGTTAGGTCCTCAAATGCTTAAGGAAGATTTTATTTCATGTATATCTTACAGAAAACTCCAGCATGACACTTTTGTCCTAAACCTTCTCATTGGACACACAGGGAAGTTCTCTAAAACTTTTGGCCATCAGTCTGGAGAAACATATGGACTTGTCACAATTATGTTTTTAAATAAATTCAATAAAACACATGGAATTACAAAGGAAAGTGGTTATGCTGAAATATAGAGATCCACACTTTTTTAAAAAGTTCCTATGTTATGGCTTCAGAATACCTCATCTAGGGCATTCCATGACTACTCTGTAAGTTCCCAAAGTTTGGGGATGGAGGTCATATAGATTGATGAAAAAGTGATGGAGCCTGATATGGAGACTAGATGTCTTTCTTCACTATGCTATGGAATCAGTATTTTTGTTGTTGTTATCTAATAAACCATCAGCATTGGATAGAAGAGAATAAATGCTCATCTAAGTTGTCCTTTCACTAACTCAACCTCTCTGAAATCAACATGTTACACTAGTCCCTGCAACTAAAAATGGGTGGTTTCTGCCATTCTGGTGAGTGGTTCATTCCTTGTAGAATTTTGACTTTTTGCCTGGGATACACACACACACACACACACACACACACACACACACACACATCAGACATTTCACAGGATTATTGACAATTGGCAGCATGATGCTTCTTCCCAGGAAGTCTTTCCAGATACTTTTCTATCTTCTTTTCCTCTAAGCCAAGAACCTCTCCCAAATTGGGAATTTTTGTCCACCTCTTCAAGGCCTCCTCCAACATATTTCTTAATGGACTCAACATGGGCTTGCTCAATTGCTAGAGTTCATGGCCAGATTGAACTAAGTGTTGTTTAGGAAATGGACTGGGGCTGAAGTTCCTTGTTACCGCCCTCCTGGAACAGCAAGACCGACAAGTCAGTGAAAATTTCCTCTCTATCACCATGGCCATCACTCACAGCCAGCAAGGACCAACTGCATGCACTTCTAGATTTTAGACATCAGCTTCTCCTGAGTTAGTCAAAATTAGTCTCTTGATCATTCTATATTGAAAACTTCTTTTTATCTTTCATGGGAGTCTCTGTGTTTTTAATTGACTCTGTCACTTTAGCGTTTAAAAGAAGAGAAATGGAAAAGTCTTCTCTACCATTTTGTATCAGTCAAAAGAAATTACGTAAGAATCCACAGTACCCCTGGTCTTGGTAAATGAATTTCACTTAATGAAGTTTTTGGCATACTAGTTGCCTTCATATATTAAGAGATGACTGTATTTAGGAGGCTGAATGGATATCAACATCCCTTACTGCTGCAATGGGCTGTGATCTGGCTTTTTCAAAAAGACTCAAGCACCTTTTGCCATGGAAGACCTTTCGTGACTCTTCAGCTACTAGAGATTCCCCCACTAAAATGTCTCAGTGTATTTTACATGCGCACACACACACTACACACACACACACACACACACACACACACACACGTTTGTTTGTTTGCTAGTTTTAGTGCAGCAGCATGGCAAGGAAGACAGAATGGCCTCTGAAGCAAAAATATCTGAGTCCAAGGCCCCACCTCTTCCTCAAACTATCTGTGTGACCCTGAGTAAATCTGTTGACATCTACACAACTCATGAAGACGAAAAGATTCAGAGAAAGTAGCTATTTGCATTGATAGAGGAACTTTCTTCATCTGGGAGCTCCCCATAGTAATAAAATTACAAGTCCAGGCCCAATCCATTTTTTAAAAACCTGACTTGTGATTTCATTAGTATAGGGAACTTCAGGATGAGGAAATTTCCTTCATCAATGTAGATTGGAGCTTGCTCTGCAGCTCAGAGTCTCAGAAAGCTGCTCCAGATGCTGAGAGATTAAGTGACTTGTCCCATGGCTTAGGGAAAGGAAGGGGAGAGAAGGCAATTTGCTTTTCTCTAGAACCTGCTCTGTATCGGACCTGAACTAAACACTCTTGTTTGATCCTCACAACAATCCTGGGAGGGGAGTGCTACTAGTATATTCATTTTAACAAAAGAGGGAACTGAGGTAGATAAAGATTGAGTGATTTACCCAGAGTCACACAGTTAGTAAGTGTTAGAGGCTGAATTTGAACTCAGCTCTGTATCTCTCTGTGTCTGTCATCTGTCTCTATGTGTGTCTCTCTGTGTCTTTGTTTCTCTGTCTCTGTATCTCCCTGTTTGTGTCTTATGTCTCTCCGTGTCTGTCTGTCTTTATTTCTGGCTGGCTGGTTCTCTTTCTCTGTGTCTCTCTGTGTCTTTGATCGTCTATAGTGTAGGAAGCAGCACAAACCGACACCTTTGAGAAGAACTCTGGCTTTGGAGTCAGAAGTCCTGGCTTCCAAGCCCACTGCTCCACAAGCTCCCTGCCTGCGGCACTGTGGGCATCCCACTTCCTGATCTGTCTCTCTTTCCTTTGCTGTGTGATGAGGGACTGAACCAGGTGATCTTGGAACTCCTTTACAATTTCGAAGCCATGACCCAAAGAAGTCGATCCTCCGGCGGACGCAGGGCCACCATGTTGGAAGAAGGAATCCTACACTCAGTCCTGGCTCTGGTGCCTCCTTACTGGGAGCTCTTGGTCAAGAGCTTTAGCTTCCCTCCCTCAGCTGGAGCACCTGCCATGCTTTGCTGGCCCAAAACTCAAATAGGATGATGGGAAAGGGCTATTCTAGTTCGGAAATGCGCAATCGCTGCACTTATCTTAAGCCATTCCACAGAGGAGCATCGTGGCCCTTGGGACACCCCTGTATCAGACTTGCAGCCCCAAGAAGAACAACTCCAGCTTTTCTGTGGTTCACATCTGCTCCACATGGGAGCTTGTGGGGCCCAATCAAGGGTCGCTTTGTTTTTATGCAACCAGAAGGCAGAGATGCTCTCAAGGAAAGGCCATCATGGGAATAATTTAGCAAGACAACAGGAGATTACACACAGACATTCCCACAGATCCTCAGATACTAATTCCGGGGACACACAAGAGGGATCCATTCGGGAGCAAGATGGTAAAGGGACAACTAATGCCAAAGGGCCCCTGATACCGGCCATGGGAACCAGGGTGATGGGTGGAAATGGGAGCCTTCCTTTACAGATAACTTTCTACTTCAGGCTTCTGACCTTCCTTCCTCCTCCCAAGATCCCCTGCAGCTCAGCGGCAGAAGGATTGGAATGAGAACAAAAGAGGGGAGGAAAGGAAGCTGGGGCCAAGGACCTCGGACCCTTTTCCCCCCAAACTCTTGCCATTATTATGTTTATCTGTCAGCATGGAAGCCTAATTGCTCTGGAGCTCTATTCTGACCAGCAAAATTTCTCAGGCCACTATTCTAGTGATATTTTAATATACTTCTAAAAAAATTTTTCTTGGAATTAAGGATTAAAATTGTGCTTAACGTGAAGACTGTTGGACCCCCAGTATCTTGTACATAGGATTTGGTTTAATACATGACATTTTATATATGTTTGTGCGCAGATATATACATATATGTATATGTGTGACTGTGTGTAATGTAAGAGGAACTGACTGAAGATAAAATTCCCTTTGACATGAAAACCTGCAGCTTTGGTTTTCTCAGCCCTATTATTTGCATTCAATTTAATAAAAAAAAAAAAGATATTTTAAAGCTATCATCGAGCTAGAGAAAAAGCTGGAGGCCATTCTACCAAACCCCATCATCTGACATCTAAGGAAACCGAAGCTCAGAGAGGCTGGGACTTGGCTAAGGTCACACAGGTGATCTCATAATAAAGAAGAGATCCAGACGATTGACCATCCTCCGTTTTCTTGCTTTTATTCTCACACATTTTGAGCAGGAGGGGATTTCAGAGGTCCCCCAGTCCTTTTTCTCCTTTCTTTTTTCAAACAAATTCAATTAGGAAACAGTCCACAGAGGTCCTATGATGTATCTAAGGTGATAGAGCTGGTGAAGAGTCTGTTCCTCAGACTGGACAACTGGCATTTATTAAGTACTTACTATTACTAAAGGGCTGCTGGGTGCCACAGTGGAGGAAACACTTAGTAACTATATGACTCTGAGCAAGTCACTTAACCTCTTTGTTTTCTCATCTGTAAAATGGGGATGATCACCTGCCTCCAGGCTTGTGAGATATTTGTAAAGACCTTTGTAAGTCCTAAAGAAGGAAAGAAACAAGCATTGATTAAGCACCTGCCATGTGCCAGACTTTGTGCTCTCAGCTGTCTTTAGCTAGTCGGCGGCAGGTCCTGCTTTAAGTCCATGGCCTCTTGATTCCCAGCATCTTGTAGAGCCTCCTAAGTGGTGATGTTGGTACAAGATGTCCTTCGTGATGTCCTCTCACTGGGCACTGGGTAACTCCAGGAAATCACTCCCAGCAGCTTCTCTCACAAACCTGAGAGGTGGAAGGGCCCCCAGTTGCTGTTTGGTCTAATTTATACCCAGAATGATGCCCTCTATAAAATACTGCCCAAGTGTATGTCCCAGCTCTTTCCGAAGACCTCAAAGAAAAGGGAATCCCAGAGACTCTCAAAGAAGCCATTTCTACTTTTGAAGAACCTTAATTGAGAGGAAGATCTTTCCTGACATCAAGGCTAAATCAGCCTTCAATTTCTACCTATTCTGTCCTCTGGAGGCAACCAGAATTAAGTCTTTCTCTTCTTTCTCATCACAGACCTTCCCACCTTTGAGCAAAAGTATCATGTTTCCCCGAGTCTTCTCATCTCCAAACTGAACATCTCCAGTTCCCACAATCCATCCCCATATATGGTATGATTCAAAGGTCTTTCATCAGCATCCCCACTGGTGTCTTCTTGGTACTCTCCATTGTATCGACATCTGTCCTAGAACAAGCACCTGGAACCATCTACCAGATGCCAGATGTGGTGTGACAAAGGAAGGGCATGGAAGATCCTTCCCTTCCCTCTTCTTGGAAGCAGTGCCCCCTCAAAATATAGGCCTCACATGTATTCTGATGGAAGTGGATATCTTCAACACAGAGAAGATCTAATTCACTTCCAATTGATCAATGATGGATTGAATCCCAGAGAAGGAATTCTGGGAAATGAGTGTAAACTGTTTGCATTTTTTACTTTCTTCCCAGGTTATTTTTACCTTCTGAATCCAATTCTTCCTGTGCAACAAGAAATTTGGTTCTGCACACATATATTGTATCTAAGATATACTATAACACATTTAACATGTACGGGAAGGGGAGGGGGTGAAGGGAAGGAGGGGAAAATTCAGAACAGAAGGGAGTGCAAGGGATAATGTTGTAAAAAAAAAAATTACCCGTGCATATAATGTCAAAAAAAGTTATAATTATAAAATTAATTTTAAAATAAAAATAAATAAATAATTATAAATGGAAAGACAACAATATATAGCCCTCACTCCAACTCTTTTAGGAGGTTGACACAGCACACTCCCGGCTGATACTGAGCTTGACACCCCCAGGGACCCCCAGATTTCGACCAGGTAAATGACTATGTAACTAAGCCCAACATCTGGGATTGGTGAGGTTGATTTTTTGAACCCAAGCACACATCTTTACATTTATCCCTATTTCATTTCATCTTATTCAACTCAACTTAAGTCTCTAGCCCATCAAATTCCTCAGATGACTTGTCTGCATCCAGCATGTTAGCCATCACGCCCAGTTTTATGTTCATTTCAAATGTGACAGCTTTTTCACCCACACCTTCATCCACGTCCCTGATAATATCTTTGAAATCCAAGGAAAGGCTGCTTTTCGGAATGCAGAGCAATGCCAACTCAGCATGAGTGGGCATAGGAGTGGAGCCCTCAAATGAACCGTGGTAATCGCTACCATTTAGCTTGATGATTTTTTAACCTAGTTTGAAATTATTATTTAGGGACTGTGAGTCATAGACAATTGGGATTAATTGCAAGGAATGTTTCTGTTTGTGGAAGGACGGATGTGATGACAATTGGGGAGCATGGCTCTGGCCATCAGGAGGACGTGACCTGTCCGATCTCCTGGAGGGCGACCCTGATTGGATCTTCATCATTTCCGCATTCACACCCTCGATTCACCCATCCACCCAATGACTATTCATTCCATCAGCATGCATTCAATGCCATTTCTCTGATAGGTACTGGCGATACAAAGACTCTGCCTTTAAGGAAAGTGCATTTTATTGAGAGAAAACAACATGTAATATAAAATAAATCAAAACTTGCACAAAGTATTATTGTGTAAGAGGGCTGTACTAATTGGAACAATTAGCTTAAACATCCCAGAGGAGATGCTATTTGTTATTATGGTTATTGTTAAATTGTTATTGTTACAGAAAGCTGGAAGTTTTAGGGGGATGGAGAAGAGAGGAGTGTCTGTCCACTAAAGATTGGTTAGATGGAGATGTGAGAAGGAATTCTGTGTCCACCGGGAACAGTGAGGAAAAGGCCATTTTGGAGGCACCTGATGTGAATTAAGGAGAGGAATATACAAGAATTGAAAGGGGGATTGAGCCTAAAATCCAACCAGAAGAGACCCTATTTATTCCAGAGGCCTCTGGAGCTGGAGGAGGAGGGCGATTGTGTTCAAATCTCATCTCTCTTCTGGCTCAATAATTCTAACATTTCCTAAGAACTCAAATTTTTCATTCTTCTTTCTACTCATCTACCCAACTCATTCTTCAAAGTGAGGCTCAAAAGTTGGCTCCATGGCTTTCTAGATCAGCTTAGTCTAATGACATTACCTTCCTCTGAACTGCTGGAATAAATATTGACTCTTAAACACACCGACTTATTTCTCATGAGCCATTTTCCAGCCCTTTACACAGAAACAAGGTTCTATCCCTGATCGTGCCGTCACTCACAAATACACCATTTCCATGATCAAGAATTCCCAAATCGCCTTATCCTACCATAGTATGTCTCCCTCTGCTTTGCCTTACCAAACCTTAGTCTCCTGCGTGGTGATCCAATTCCTTGATCCCTCAATTGTCTCCCAGGCCATACTCCTTACACTGCTCACTGTTCCTCTTCCCCTCATCTTGACTTCTCAGGGAACCAATTCAATTCTACTCTTCATCTTCTCTTGATCCCCTTGCTTTCTTATCATATCATCAGTTGTGCCATACCAAGCCTTAGTTTGGGATCACTCCTACCCTCTGCCACTTCCTGCCTACATAGGTACTGCTA
Source organism: Sminthopsis crassicaudata (assembly GCF_048593235.1). NCBI lineage: Eukaryota > Metazoa > Chordata > Mammalia > Dasyuromorphia > Dasyuridae > Sminthopsis > Sminthopsis crassicaudata. The sequence goes on along the minus strand of NC_133620.1, from coordinate 474,056,293 downwards.
AATAAAGGTGGGAGAAGCCATGCGGTCATTCTGATGGGATAATACACATTTATGCTAGGCAACCTCAACTGGGCCCTCGCTGCTGCTAGGCAATCCCACTATACCATCAAATCCCTATCCCCCTCTCCATAGGAAGTCTTCAGAAACCTTTTCATCCTTCCTCAAGCTTTTCAAGGCTCTCTTCTCCCCTCCATCTCAATGGACATCCTTATCTTATTGTGCAGAAAAAATGAGTCCATTCACCATAAGCTCCCTTTTCTCCCCTCTTCCTCACCCCTCCTTCATATGCTTTCTGCCACTATGTCCTTCACATGAAGATGTGGCCAGACTATATCCCAAAGCTTAGCCCTCTACCAGCTCAAGCCATTTGCTTCCATCCTTTCTCTCCTAGATTGCCCTCCCTGTCATTATGGTTATTGTTAAATTGTTATTGTTACAGAAAGCTGGAAGTTTTAGGGGGATGGAGAAGAGAGGAGTGTCTGTCCACTAAAGATTGGTTATATGGAGATGTGAGAAGGAATTCTGTGTCCACCGGGAACAGCGAGGAAAAGGCCATTTTGGATCATCTTCTTGATACTCTTTTCTCTCCAGGTTTTCAGAACACTTCTCTCTCCTGGTTTTTCCCCTACCTCTCTGATGCCTTCTTCTAAGTCTCGTACTGAGGATCGTCATCCAGAGACTGTATATAGCCCTAAACATTGGTCCTGAGCTCTCTTTTCTTCTCTATATATACTATTTCTCTTGGTGATCTCATCAGCTCCCGTGGATTTAAGGATCCTTTTCATGGTGATAATTCTCAAATCTCCCTCTGTGGCCCTAACCTCTCTACTGACATCAGTCATCCGTCTGCAACTGGATAGCTTGAATTGGATGTCTAGTAGATAGCTGAAATTCAACATGTCCAAACCAGAATCCATTCTCTTTCTCCCTAAATCTCCACTCACCTACCTTCTACCTTCCCTATTACTGCAGAGGGCATTACCATCCTCCCAGTTCCTCAGACTAGCCACCTAGGAGTCATCCTCATCTCTTTGGTACCTCTCACTTCCCACATCCAGTCTGTACCAAGACCTGACATCACTTGTAACATCTCTTGAATGTATACCTTTTTCTCACCACTCTAGTGCATCACTAAATACCTGGTATATCACCTGTTCATGGTCTGTCTGCCTCAAGCCTCTCCACAAACAAATCCATCTTCCATTTAGCCACTAAAGTCATTTTCCTAAAGCACATACCCAATCCTTCCTCAATAACTCCCTTGGCTCCCTCTTGTCTCCAAGATCAGATAGCAAATTCTTTTATTTTTTATTGTTGATTTACGGAAGTCCTTGAACAAGTGACATTTTACAAAACTTACATCTCTGTGTACATAGTAAAATAAAATTAGGCTATCAATTCCATTTTGGGAGGGGGAGAGTGAAATATTTTTTTTAATTTTTTATTATATATATATTTTTATAATATTATCCCTTGTATTCATTTTTCCAAATTATCCCTCCCTCCCTCTATTCCCTCCCCCCGACGACAGGCAATCCCATACATTTTACATGCGTTATAATATAGTCTAGGTACAATACATGTGTGTGAATATCATTTTCTTGTTGCACAATAAACATTAGAATCCGAAGGTACATGCAACCTGGGCAGACAGATATTAGTGCTAACAATTTACATTCACTTCCCAGTGTTCCTTCTCTGGGTGTAGCTACCTCTGTCCATCATTGATCAGCTGGAAGTGAGTTGGATCTTCTTTATGTTGAAGATTTCCACTTCCATCAGAATACATCCTCATACAGTATCGTTGTTGAAGTATACAGTGATCTTCTGGTTCTGCTCATTTCACTCAGCATCAGTTGATTTAAGTCTCTCCAGGCCTCTCTGTATTCCTCCTGCTGGTCATTTCTTACCGAGCAATAATATTCCATAACCTTCATATACCACAATTTACCCAACCATTCTCCAACTGATGGACATCCATTCATCTTCCAGTTTCTAGCTACAACAAAAAGAGCTGCCACAAACATTCTGGCACATATATGTCTCTTTCCGCTCTTTAGTATTTCTTTGGGATATAATCCCAGTAGTAGCGCTGCTGGGTCAAAGGGTATGCACAGTTTGATAGCTTTTTGGGCATAATTCCAGATTGCTCTCCAGAATGGCTGGATTCTTTTGCAACTCCACCAGCAATGTATTAGTGTCCCAGTTTCCCCACATCCCGGGAGAGTGAAATATTAAGGATATTTTAATTTTATTCTGTTGGCAGTAGGGAACTACTGAAGGCTTATAAGCGAGGGTAGCACGTGATCAGCTGAGTATATTGGAAGAAAACCTGATCTGTTCTGTGAATAATGGGAGAGCAGTTGGCATTATAAAAGTGAGTCAGATATAAAGTATAAGAGCTAGATGGGAACTTGAAGAGTCTGTAGCCCAACCCTCTCATTTTACTGATGAGGAAACTATGTCAAAGATTTTTCAAGATCACAAAATGATTAAACCTCAGAGCCAGGACTAGAATCCAGGTCTCCCTCTGTCAATACAGCGCTTTTCCCCAATCTAACCCACCAGCTTTATTTGACCGATAATAATAGTTAACACCCTAGTAAGAATTACTTGATTAGATTGGATATTTATTTGGAAAAGTTCAGCAGAAGTATGAAACCACAGACTAGATATAGAGGGCAAGGTTGGCCACTGAGCTCCCTCCCGAGGCTCGAGCTCCATATGCCTGTGTTCCCATGATTCTTCTACTTCCCACCTCCCTGCCTTTGAACAGTCCATTTCCCATGCCTCCAAGGCACTCCCTTCTCATGGTAGCATCTCAAACAGCCTTCTCCTCCTTTCAGGATCGAACCTCACCTTCTCTTCCAATTAGAGTCATTTAAAACAATAGCAATAACTGTGAATCTACAATGTTAAAAAAAAAAAAAAAAGGAGAATCATGCTGTCCATGGTCATCTTCAATAATAATAAATAATGGCTTCTATAAGGGCATCTGGGGATGGGGGAATGGACAGTATATGGAGTATTCGGCCTGAGTTCAAATTCTGATTCAGATATTTAGTAACTGTGTGATCTTGAGCAAGTCACTTAACTCATTTGCCTCAGTTTCCTTATCTGTAAAATAAGCTGGAGAAGGAAATAGAAAATCAGTTGAGTTTCTTTGCCAAGAAAGTCCCAAATGGGATCATGAAGACTTGTACAACAACAATGAAAAATGTCTAAATGGCAACAACAATATTTATAAGTATTATTGTGTACCAGGCACTGCACTAAGCACTTTACACATGCCTTCTTATTTGATCCTAACAGCAATCCTGTATGGTAGATGCTATTATCATCCCATTTTACAGAAGAAACTGAGGTGAGTTATCCAGGGTCACACTACTAAAGTCGATACTATGGTAGACATGGTATTGAGATTTAAAGCTGGAAGATACCTTGGAAGATGACTGGAAGGACCATTATTGCCTCCAACTCTCATTTCACACATTAGGAAATTAAGAATTCTGAAGGTTATGCCAAGGTCAAATGCTTTTAATGTTCAGAGCCAGGATTTAAACTCTGGTCCTTTGACTACTTCTACTATGCAAAAAAGAAAGGCAGAAAAGAAGGAAAGAAAGAGAGAAAGAAAGGAAGAAAAAAAGAAAGAAAAAAGAAAGAAGGAATAAAAAAGAAGGAAGGAAGGAAGGAAGGAAGGAAAGAAGGAAGGAAGGAAGGAAGGAAGGAAGGAAGGAAGGAAGGAAGGAAGGAAGGAAGGAAGGAAAGGAAGGAGGGAGGGAGGGAGGGAGGAAGGAAGGAAGGAAAGGAAGGAGGGAGGGAGGGAGGGAGGAAGAAGGAATAAAAAAGAAAGAAAAAAGAAAGAAGGAAGAAAAAAGAAGGAAGGAAGGAAGGAAAGAAAGAAAGAAAGAAAGAAAGAAAGAAAGAAAGAAAGAAAGAAAGAAAGAAAGAAAGAGAGAGAGAGAGAAAGAAAGAAAGAGAAAGAAAGAAAGAAAGAAAGAAAGAAAGAAAGAAAGAAAGAAAGAAAGAAAGAAAGAAAGAAAGAAAGAAAGAAAGAAAGAAAGAAAGAAAGAAAGAAAGAAAGAAAGAAAGAGAGAGAGAGAAAGGGAGGGAGGGAGGGAGGGAGGGAGGAAGGAGTACAAAAGTCATTGAAGACACAAGACCCAAAGGATTTTTCATTTGATCCTAGGTAATTGGGAGCCCCAGAAGTTTGAGAGATGAGTGACAGATCAAACAGTTCTTCAGGAAAGTCACTTTGGCACTAAAAGAAAAAAAAAAGAGACCAAGAAAGTTGGGCACGGGATGGGGGAGGGTGTTGCAGGGACCAGATTTCCAGGTGGGTGAGCACTGAGCAAAGACCGGCAGATTAGGGGATTATAGGATCAGGAGGTCCCATGTGGCCTCCCAGAAGCCTCCAGCCCCAGCTGAAGTCCTGACAGAGCTTTGAGTTCTGGGACTCCGACCTGCTCAGACCTTGGCTGGGACCAAATGGCTTCAGTCATTTCCATTTTTGGAAAAGAAAGGGAGATCTGACCCAGTCGAGTCTCTGAAAGCCCAGACTTTAAAGATGAACACGAGGGGCCACAGTCTGGACTGGGCCAGCTTACAAAAATCCCCCTGACTTCATGCAAACAAAACAGACTCCGGGGAGGCTGGGAGAAGTTGAAAGAAAACTGGTTTTAAGTTGATTTTAATTAAAATCGGTGCCCGCTGGGTCAAAGTCCCTCCTGCAGCCCCCTCCTCCCCCACTCCAGCAGTTTCTCTCAGGTGGAAAGGCTCCTGGCGGGGACTCCACAATGGAAGTCTCTCTGGGCCGCTCCCCCCGTGGGTTGTTTCCAAACGGGGCAGCTCTTGCATTAAGTCACCGGACTGTTTGGGTGAGGGAGGTCTCAAAGGGAGGAAAAAGCCCCTGGAAATGTCAGGTAACACATTAACAGACCCTCAGCAAGGCTCCGCCATGGTGGTTGTAAAGCTGAAGGAGCAGGTACTGCTAGTGGGGCACCTGGGGGTGAAGGGGCACAGGGGGCAGCGGGAGGGAAAGGCTTTGCCCAAGTGTCTGGTAATAGCCACCAATAACTGGGAGCCTCTCCTGTGGGTAGGGAACAGCAGGACCCCAAGAGGCCAAGAACCTGGGATTATGGGGTCACTTGCCCACAGTGTGGTGCTGATCTATCCCATATGCTAAAATCCTAGAGCGGGTCAGCATCTCAGAGGGCCTCAGTTTCCCCACCTGTAAAATGAGGTTGTCCGACAAGGAGAATCTTCTCCAACTCTAGTTCAAACAGAGCCGTACAATGGGAAGAACATGGTGGTTGTGGAGGCAAAAGGCCCGGCTTCCAATCCTACTTCTGCAATGCTCACTAATTACATAACCATCTATATGTCACAGCTCTTTTCTGGGCGATATCTATCCACCCTGGGATATATCTGTCTACCTTTTAATCCATCTACCTACCCACCTACCTACCTATCTACCTATTCACTTAACTATCTATCCCTTCATCCATCCATCCATTTACCTTCTACCTATCTACCTCTCCATCCATCTACTCATCCATCTATCTACCCATCTTTTATATCTCCCCCCCCCCTTTTGAGGCTAGGGTTAAGTGACTTGCCCAGGGTCACACAGCTAGAAAGTGTTAAGTGAGACCAGATTTGAACTCAGGTCCTCCTGAATTCGTGCTGGTAGTCTCTCCACTGCGCTACCTAGCTGCCCCCCATCTATTTATATCTATCTTCCTCTCTATCCATCTGTTTACCTATTCATTTAATTATTTATCTATTGATCCATCCATCCATCTATCTACCTACCTCTCCATCCATCTACCCATCTATTTATTTTTCTCTGTCTTCCTACATATCCATTTATCTACCTATCCATTTAACTACCTCTCCATATCCATCCACCTATTCATTTAACTATCTATCCATCCATCCATCCATCCATCTACCCATCTATTTATTTATCTCTATCTATCTTCCTATCTATCCACCTATCTATCTATCTACGTATTCATTTAACTATTTCTCCATTCATCCATCCATCCATCTACCCATCTATTTATTTATCTCTATCTATCTTCCTATCTATCCACCTATCTATCTATCTACATATTCATTTAACTATTTCTCCATTCATCCATCTATCCATCTACCCATCTATTTATCTCTATCTATCTTCCTATCTATCCATCTATCTATCCATCCACTTATTCATTTAACTATCTATCCATCCATCCATCCATCCATCTACCCATCTATTTATCTCTATCTATCTTCCTATCTATCCATCTATCTATCCATCCACCTATTCATTTAACTATTTCTCCATTCATCCATCCATCCATCCATCTACCCATCTATTTATTTATCTCTATCTTCCTATCTATCCACCTATCTATCTATCCATTTAACTATCTATCCATTCATTCATCCAGACATCTCTCTACCTCTCTAGCTCTCCATCCATCACTCATCCATCTGTCTACCCATCTGTTTCTCTATCTTTTCTTGTACCTGTGCTGGTGAGCAGGAACTGTTCCAGTTCCGTCGCCGGGCCCCCAGTGGACAGCTGGGTGCTCCGGGAACAAAATGCTGGACGTGGAGTCAGGAGGACCCGAGTTCAAACGTGTCCTCAGACACTCCCGAGCTGCGTGATTCTGCACAAGCCACTCAGCCTCTTTTTCTAAGTTTCCTCATCGATAAAGCGAGCTGGAGAAGGAAATGGCAAAGCACTGCAGCATCTCTGCCAAGAAAACTCCAAAGGGGAGAGTCAGACATGACTGGAAAATGACTGAACCACCGCCGCCCACAGAGTGCCGGCTATTGGAACTGCCATGTGACTGTGGGCTAGAATCCCAGGAGGGGGTGCTTGCTACAAGGCTGGTAGGCCCTTCCTCTGCAGTCGTCTGCAGGGGTGTCAGCCCCAACACTCCTGAGTGCACCTGAACCACATCAAATTCTACTAGGGAAATATTGATCAAAATAGATAAAAATGTAATAAAAAGTAAAGTGAGTTTTCTAAGTCAATATTCTGTCCCTAGGGATCTTCATCAATCAGTACTCACTCATTAAGCACCGACTATATGCCAGACCCTGTGCCAAGTGCCAGAGACACAAAAAGAGACATTCTGCCCTGCCCTCCATGAGCCTACAATCCACTGGGGGAGACTGCAGGATAAAGGGGGGAATGGATAGAGGGAAATCACCGGGATTAAGAGGAGCTGGGGAAGGCTTCCTATGGAAGATGCAATGTCAGCTGGGACTTGAAGGAAGCCAGAGAAACCAGTGAGCAGCAGAGGAGGGAGAGGGCCCCAGGCACAGGGCACGGCCTCAGGAGTGGCCAGGGCTGAGAGATGGAGTGGGGGAGGCTTACAGAGTAAAGGAGCCCCTGGTTCGATGCTTGACATTTGCGAGACTAGATGATTTGTCCAGGGCCACACAGCCAGTTGGAGTCAGAAATGAGGCTTGACCCCGGGTCTTTGTGTCCCCTGTGGACCCCACTCTGCTCCTCGGACCACAGTGGGTGTTCATACTAACTTCCCCTGTGTGGGCCGGTTTTCATCCAGTCTCTTTCCAACAGCTCCTGACCTGGCCCACTTATCTATTCACCTAGGTGATCCCTCCCTCCCATCTTCAAGCTGCTCTTGGCCGGGGCTGTTGCAGACAAATGGAAGTGCTGGACCTTTGACCTCCTGCTTCTGTTCTGAACTCTTTCCCCCTTGCCAGAGTTTTCAGCAGCACCACACCCAATGAGATTCCCTGGGTTTGCGGCACCGCTTTCCCCTGGGCCCAGCCCCAGCCCAAGGACGGTCTTGGAGTGAAGGGTCAGTGGGCAGCTTTCCCCAGGAATTGGGATCAAGGTGCTCACACTGGACAATAAGATCCTCACCTCCTCTGTTCTCTACGCTACATCTCCCCAAATGCATCCTGGGCAGCTGCAGCATCTTCAACAGATGCTCAAGGTGAGTCAAATGTGACTCATACCGAGCTTCCAGAGGGGGTTCCCCTAAATCTGCAGATCTTCTCCCCCCATCGCCGTCAGCCCTCTACCCTACTGGACTTGAGAAGTCCAACCCCCAGCGTGGCTTTGGCCCACAGCCCCGCTGATTCCTTCTGGAGTGGAGAGCTGGCTGCCAAGTCCAGGGTGGGCCACAGGCCCGTCACTCTGAACTCAGGGCCCCAGGCGGTTCTGGGAGGCAAGCTGCAGAGTCAGGCCTTAGCTGAGGGACTTTCCTCCTGGAAATTTCTTATGCCTTTCTAATCATAAGCCCGGACACGAAGGGGAAAACACCCACCAAACCACTTTCTAATTCACTTCAGCCCAACGAGTGAGCCGGGGAAATGAATTCTTACATTGGGAAGGAGGGTTGCTCTAAGACTCCAAACTCAGCGAGTGAAAAGGCTCTGTGCTGGGGACCTGCGCTCAAAGCTTAGCCCAGCCACTCCTGCTTGGGCCACTTCCATCAGTCTCTTCATTTTCCTGGGCCTCAGTTTACTCATCTGTTATGTGAGGTGGGTGGGACTCCTGACTCCAGGCCCAAAGCTCTGTCCACTGCAGCAGCACCAGAATCTAGACTTATTTATCTGTGTTCGGGAGGTAGCTTGTGAGGAAGAACTCATACAGAGTTGATTTGCGTCTGACACATACTGGCTGGGTGACCTCTGGGAGGTCCTCGGGGCTCTAGGCAACCCTCCCTCTAAGATAAAACCTTCGGTAGAAGGTGGCGACTGAATTGGAAGCAGCCATTTCCTCCTCTGGGAGTTCCCCATCTTCATGACATCCCAGATCCGGCTCCTTCCCTCCTTGTTGCATCTTCCTGGTAGAGTACAAGCTTCCTGGGCCAGGGACTAGTTCACCCTTATCTTTATGGCCCCGGACAGAGCCAGGGCCTGGCAGAGGAAACATTAATATGTTCGTGCCATTGGTTTGAATTTCTAAAGAGCCATTGAAAAAAAGTCATTGGAGCTTCTTGATGCTGGGCCAGTGGGGACCAGCCAGAAGGTCAAGCCTCCCCTGAAGCGTGGCCGGAGAGCCAGGGCAAGGCCTCAGCTCTGCCCTCCCTCCCCTGGGCTCTCAGCTTCTTGCTGTTCCCAAGGGCTCCCTCTCACCTCCAAACCCCCAGGGTTTGCCCGGCCCGGCTTCTCCATCAGTTCTGACCCACTTTCCAGGAGTTTAGCCAGCTCAGAAATGACTTCAGAAGGATGTTACAGCCTGGGCCCCAGTGAGGTGGTCAGGCTTTTAAACCAGCTTCAGAGGAAAAGGGAGATAATAGAATACACTGGCTTAAGGAAATAAGGCAGCTCTGCCAGCCCGGGGAAGGACCGGCAGCTCCACTGGAGCCTGGCCCGGGAAGGGCCCGGGGCTTCCAATCAAAGGTCCGGCCTTGCTTCGGCTGTGACCCGAGCAAGCCCCGTGGAGCCAGCTCAGCTTGGATGAAAGGTGGAAGAGAAAGGGACCGGTCTGCCCATGTCTGTCCCTTTCTGTTTCTATGACCCTGTCCCTGTCTCGTCTCTCTGTCTCTCCATGTCTCTGTTATCTCTATATTTGAGTTTGTCTTTGTCTCTGTTCTCTATGTCTTGTCTCTCTGTCTCTCTGTGTCTATTTGAGTCTGTCTTTGTCTCTGCTCTCTGTCGTGTCTCTCTGTCTCCCTGCTTCCCTTCCTTCCTCTGTCTGTCTCTCTGAGTCTCTCTTGTCTGTCTCCCTGCTTCCCTTTCCTCCCCTCTATCTCTCTCTGTCCCTGTCTCTGATCTTCCCCAGCCCAGTCTCCCCATGGCTGATGAGCTCTCACATGTTTATGCCTGGATGTCTAGTGGGCATCTCGAACCCAGTATAAACAAAGCTGCATGAATTTACTTTGGGCCCAAAACCCTGTACCTCCTGAGCTTTCCTGTGACTGCCAAGGGATCCCCTTTTCCGTCACACGGCCATGCTTGACCCTTTCCCTCCCCTACAGATCCAGCCGGTCACCATCCCTCTTTCTTCTCGCTCCCCTTCTCTCCCTCATGTGGCTGCTGCTCATGCCCATCCCCCATGCTCTGCTTAGTGGAAGAGCTTTCTCTGGGTGTCCCTGCTTCCTGTAGCTCCGCTCTCCAGTCCCTCCCCCACCCAACGGCCCAAGTGCTTTGCCTTAACTGGAGATCTGACTGTATCACACCCCATCCCCCTCCCAAATCAATAAGCTCCCCTCTCCTCTTGGCTCTTGGATCACATAGAAATGACTGGTAACTTGTAGAAACCTTTCCCATCTTCTTACCCTTTCCTTTTCCCCTGCACATTCATGTGCACACCCATGCAGTAGAATGTTAGCCTTCGGAGAGAACAGGAAGTGCTCTATGTCTGGATTTCCAGTGTCCAGTGTGGTGTCTGGTATACAGTAGGTACTTAATACATACTTACTGATTATTCTGGATGTGGGAATCCTCTTTAAGAGACTCCTAATTCTCTAATGTCTCCCAGATTTGATTTTTAAATAATCCCTAACATCAAAGTGGAAGGAAATTTCCCATTAAAACACACACACCCACACACACACACACACACACACACACACGGAGGCTATGGACCCTGGACAAATCACTTATCCTTTCAGTGCCTTGTTGAGTGAATTATCAGCGCCTCACAAGAGAGGGCCAAACATTTAGGGTTAGAAGGGACCCTACAGATCATCTAAACCATAAACCAAGTCCCTCATTTGACATTTAAGTAAACTGAGGCACAGATGAAGAGAAATGACTTGTCTACAATCACAGATCATTAAATGGCAGAGCCAAGAGTGATTCTTTAGTCATCTTATTTTGTCTCCTTGAGCTTCAAAGTGTCATGTCTGGACAAAAAAACAATAAATATTACAGATGCACTTGCTAGACCGCCACCCCCCAAAATCCCAGTCTTAGCCACTGATTTGCTTTAGAGGAAGCAGGGGTTCCGGCAACAGGGGGCACAATAACAGGTCACAAATCCCAGTTTTGCCATTTGTGAAATGGGTGAGTGCAATTCATCTTTCTGAGTTCAAATCTGACCTCAGCCACTTACTAGACACTATGTCATGTAACCCGATTGGCCTCAGTTTCCTCATCTGTACAATGAGCTGGCGAAAGAAGTGGCAAAGCAGTCCAGGATCTTTCTCAAGCACTCCCCCACCCCACCCCTGCAAAGAGGGTCACCAAGAGCCGGACTCGACTGAACAAGAAACTGGGCTTAATCCCATTCTCTCCCATGCTTAGTTTCCTCATCTATAAAATGAGGATGGATCTTAACTTCTCAGTCCATCTTTCTTGTCAAATTTCCTCCCGAATGAGGGAATTACCCGAGACCGTCTCAGAGGTCCTTCTAGCTCTTCATCTCTGCAGCTAAGAGGGGTGGGAGCAGACCTCAAAGGTATCTTCCAGATGGCAATCGTTCCCTCCAAAGAATTGTTAAAGGGCATCCGAAGCCTCCAGTGGAGGACGAGACCCCAGGGGATCATCTCTTTAAGACTACTCCAATTACTCAAACAGCTGAGGACTTCTTCAGTCACCATTTTGGGGTCTGCGGGGCAGGGACAATAGAGATTTCTTTCAAGGGCCTTTTAAGGGAGAAAGGGGTGCTTCATCCTGCCCAGAGTTAATGGTTAACCTTGGATGGAAGCCGCCTTAGAGACGGAGTCCAGCCCCGCAGGGAGGCCCAGAGAAACAATCCCCGAAATTGTTAAAAGGACAAATGTATCCAACACTTGATTGTATAAATAATTTATTTCCGTTCACAGCATCATGTTTGCATCATAAAAAAGAAAGAAAGGAACCAAAAAAGACAATTAGAACAGAGAGGACTGGCTTGGGTGGGGAAATGAAAAAATGAAGAGGCAGCAAGGCGTTTTTTTTCTTGGATTCTAACATCTGAACAGATAGATAAAAAATATATAGATGAGTGGACGAGGTCTGCCATCAAACGGGCATCCCACCTGTCTCCTGGTAACCACTGAGAAGCCTCATGTGGAGGCAGGCCTCCAAAGCAAACCCCCGCCTTCATTCTTTCAGGAGCTGATGCCGTGAAGCATCCCTAAATCTGGAGGGGCCCTTAGCAAGGAAGGTGCACCTCCAACCCAAGGGGAAGGTGACACGAGCTGGGGGGTATAAAGGGACCGTGAGGAGGGATGCCGGAACATGACAGAAACAACAGAAATTCTGGGCCACGAGTGGACCGCGGACCGGGTTCCAGAACGAGACATTCCGACCGCCTTCGGGTCCCCCGTCGGTCTTGACAAAAAGACCAAAAATCCTGCTCGGGATTTCTGGAAATCGAGGCGAGACCGGGCCCGAAGACTTATCTCGAAACCTAACTCCAGTGAGCATCACACCATATTTGGCTTCTGCAAGGTCACAAAATAAATATATTATTTCTCTCCGGAGCGTGGAGCTAACAAATCTCAAAGTGCTTAATAAGAAACTGCGGCATGTGAAGAAACTCAAAAGAAAAAATCCAAACAAAAAACCACAGACACACGGACAACAAAATCTCTACACACAGTTTCCTTACATGATGGGACCAGCCCATTCAGAACTCAGCGAACGAGGAAGTGAATTACGACTGTGTAAACGGGAATTCCATCGCCTTCTCCATCCTGCCTGGCTTAGAGTCGGTCTCCACTAGGCTTCGAGGAAAGACCGGCTCGGGGAAGGGGCCGCCATTCCTGTCCCAAATTCCAAGGAGTCATCTGTCCCTACCAGCTAGACCAATGGGATTTTCAGCACAAAGCCAGTCCTGCTCTCTGGAGTTGGTTCTAAAGTGAGTTGGGGGAAAGCAATGGATCTAAAAGCGGCCTGGCCTTAGGATTTATCGGGAGATGCATTCCCATGCTCAAACCTGATAGCGGCCAATTTCCAAATGACTCCCTTGTCAGGGAATTTTCCAAAAGGGGGAGGGAGGGCAGAGGCCGATTACCCCAGTCAACATGGCTTCAAAGAGGAAATCAAACTCCAAGTCTGAAGTCTCCCTTCCGACAATACTGCACTTCTGTGTAAAATGACCAGCATCCTGCAACCAAGACTCCCAGTCCTGATTATAAACCATTTATTTCTTTAAAAAAAAAAAAAAAAAAAAGTCTTATTAAAAATACTTAACTCTTTTTTTTTTCTTTCCCCTTCAGCTTGCCAATCCTCCTTGGGCACCTGCTGGCCCGCGGATGCCATCCCGCCCCAACTTCCTCCTACCTCCTGCACTCTGGGGATCCCATCCACCACCCTGGGGGTCAGCGGCCGGAGCAGCGGTCCAGTTTGGACAGGAATTTTATAAGCAAAGACCTAGGTCGTTGTGCTTTGAAATCCATGCAGTCAGGTGGGCTTTTGCAAGACAAATGGGCTTGGGGGGCGGCGGGAATGGGGCGTTATATCAAGTACTATAATGAGACAATTTTGTGGAGTTCCTTCCACTGGACGGGCTGCGGTGGAGCCTTGTAATGACCCCAGTGGGCTCCACTTGGGGAGGAAAATGATAGCAAGGGGCACAACAAAGCCTTTTTCTCACTTTTTTTCCAATGGAAAGCTCCTCAGACCACCCTCCAGGACCCAGTTCACACGCCAAGGTGAGCCTTGCCAAGGTCCTCCTCAGCAGCCCACAGCCGCGGGAGATTTAGGACCGAGCAGGGGCGGCAGGGGCTGCCGGCTGCGGATCCCGGCCGGGCGGACCCGGGCCTAGATGCCCATCCCAGCATTCCGAGGGGCCCTTCCCATCCGGCCCCAGGCCCGAGTCTCCCCTTGCAGAGGCCCCGACTCGGTATTCGGCAATAAAGCGTCTCTTAATCGTTCCTGTTCCTTTGTTTGTGGGATAATGACCTAGACAGGGGCTGGACCCGAACCGGGCCGGCTGCGGGCCCGGGGGGAGGGGGAGCGGGGATGAAAGGCAGTTCTCATCCTGTGAAAGAAACGGGCGTTTTCTCGGCGGCTTTCCCTCGGCCGGCTCCCGGCGGGGCTGCTCTGCGGCAGCGGGGCGCCCCCCACACAGACAGCAGCGCGCCTCGCGGGGCCCAGGGCAGGAGCGAAGGAAGGGCAAACAGGGGCCTGCCCCGTTCCGTGAAGGGACCTCAGTCCGGGCCGGCCGTCCAGCCGCGTGGCCCTCCCCGGGCAGGGAGCCCCTCGGTACCGCTGAGGACCCACAGGTGCCGCCGGCCCTGGGGGAGGGGAGGAGGCCCCACGTCCGCTGCCCGGTTCCGAGCCGTCAGGGCCTTCCTCCCCCGGGGCCTCCGAGCCATTCTTCTCTTCCCACCGGGAGGGCGGCCCCAGCAGGTTGCAAGCCCCGAGCCCATCCCCCACCCGCCCATCCTCTCCCTCGGTCTCCTCCCCCTCCTCGGCCCGTGGGAAAGGGGGGAGATCAAACAAAAGGCCTCTCGGGCGGCAGGCAGCCCACGGGGGATGGGCGTTCGCCGGCCGGCCCTTCTGTCCCCCGGGGCCGGCCTGCCCGGGGCCGCTGACCCAGCTGTCCCGGCCGGCCCGGCTCCCGCTCACCGGCTGCCCATGGAGTTCTGGTCGCTTTCGGAAAACTCGACGCGTCGCTTTGGTTCTCGGATCTGGTTCCGCGGTGGGAAGAGTGGGTGTGTGCCGGGGGGAGGGGCGGGGGCGCGGGGCGGCCGGGGGGGGGGGGGGGGCGCGCCTTTACCGCTTCTTCTTCTGCTTGAGGGACTTCCTGCGCTTGAGGATCATCTCGTAGAGCTTGTCCATGCCCTCGGTGAGGCCCTCGCCGATGATGGCGCAGGCGGGCTGGACGTGGTAGGTGGTGGCGGGCACGAGCTCGGGCAGGGCCAGCTGCTTCTCGATCTCGGCCACGGGCAGCGACTTGGGCAGGTCCTGCTTGTTGGCGATGACGAGCAGCGGGGTGCCCTGGTTCTCGGCGAACTTGGTCACCTTGTGCAGCTCGGTCTTGGCCTCCTCCAGCCGGTCCACGTCCACCGAGTCCACCACGTAGATGATGCCGTCCGTGCAGCGGCTGTACGACTTCCAGAGCGGCCGCAGCTTCTCCTGGCCGCCCACGTCCCAGAAGTGGCAGCTGATGCCCTTGGCCGAGCCGTTGCTCAGCTTGATCTTCTCCGTGTTGAAGCCGATCGTGGGCACCGTGTTGACGAACTCGTTGAACTTGAGGCGGTACAGCACCGTGGTCTTGCCCGCCGAGTCGAGCCCCAGCATCACGATGTGCAGGGACTGGAAGGCCGAGATGTTGGACGAGATGTTGCCCATGACGCCGGCCAGCTCAGCAGCGGCGGGGCGGCCGGGGCGCCTCGGACGGCGCCGGGGCCGGGGCCGGGGCCGGGGGCGGGAGGCGCCCTCCTCGGGGGCAAGCCCGCGGCGGGCCGACTGCGGGCGGCCGGCCGGCCCCTCGCTCCCCTCCTCCTCCTCCTCCTCCTCTGGGTCCCGCTCGGGCTCCGCCGCCGGGGAGAGGCTGGGGGTCAGCGCTCAGGTCCTTGCCCCGGGGGGCGCACGGGCATCTCCGGGAAGCGCGGCTGCGAGGAGAGGCGGGGGGCGGGGCGGGGAGCTCAGGGCCCGGCGCGGGGAGCTCAGGGCCCGCCGCAGCGCCCTCGAACTCGGGCGCCGCAGCCGGGCTCCATGGGCGTCTAGCGCTCGCTGCTCCGGGGACGGCGGCTTTGTCTGCCGGGCTGCGCGGGCGGGGCGGGGGCTCTGCCGCGGTCCGGTGGCGGAGGGGGCCCCGGCTCGGCCGAGGGCGGTGGAAGCTCGGGCGGCCGGCGGGATGGGCCGCTCCTCCGCGGCACACGCCCCCCGGCTCCTGCGGGCTCACGTCCGGGCGCTCGGCGGCTCTGCAGAGGCTGGGGGCGCGGTGCAGTCCCCGGAGCTCGGCTGCTGCTCGGGCGGCGCCGCGGCTGTCTCGGCGGGAGGGCGGGCGGGCGGACAGTCCGGCCCCCGCGGCCCCGCTGGCGGCTCGCTGCTCCCCGCGGAGCCCGGCCGCTCCGGGCCAAGGCTCGCCTCCTCGCGCCGGGTGGAACGGAGCCCAGCTGCAGCCCCGGCCGCGCGCGCGACTCCTCCCCCTCTGGCGCGCGGGCACAGCCCCGGCCAGACACCCCGGCTGGGCGGGGCGAGCGGGAGGGGCGGGCCCTCGGAGGGGGAGGGGGCCAGTCAGCCGTCAGCTCCCGCCTTCCTCCCGCCTCCCTCCTCCCTCCTCCCTCCTCCCTCCTCCCTCCCTGCCGGGCTCCCGGGCCCCGCGCTGGCCTGGCGCGGGGGCTGCGTCCACCAGCTCGCCCCCCGCCGCCGGGGCCCGGGCCCGCAGCTCATCCCCACCCCCAGCCCGGGCCTCCGAGAACGCCCCTGGCCCCGCGGTCGCCCATCTCCCGTCCGCCGCTCCCCTCTCCCTCCCCCAACACACCCGCAGCCTGGCGCATTGGCGACCGCGCACCAGCGGGTCAGGGGGCACGCTCCCCGGGCGCGCGAGCCCCGAGTCCGGACGCCGCCCCTGGCTTAGGGAGGGCGCCTGGAGCCCCGCGCCCCGATGTCTGAGCGCCCGGCCCCGGCCCCCTCCCTCCGGGCCGGCCCAGTCCAGCTCTGTGCCCGCAGCCGGCCCGGCCCCGGCAGGCTGGCACGCGAGGGTGCCCCCGGAGAAGGGTCCTGCCGCCCCCCAGCCCGGCCCGATGGCCCCGAACCTGCGGAGGCGCGGAGGAGGCCGGGAGGCTGGGACCAGGTCCGGGCGGGGACCCTCTGGGGCCCGGGATGCCGGAGGGAGAACCGGCCCGGCCTCAGTCCCAACCCCTTAGGTGATGGAAGGAGGAGAATCCCTATTGGTGCCTTCATTGTTTTATGCTCATCATGAGAACTGGAGTTCATTTATTCAGTTGATTCCTTTGTGCCACGAGCAGGAAACTGAGGCCTGGGGCGGACTTGTCCAAGATGTCAGAGCTGGGATCGGGGAGAGCCTCGGAGCAGAAAGCGCAGCGGAAACCCCAGCCTCTGAGCAGGCCCGGGTCCCTCCCCTGCGGGGCTCAGCCATTTGTGTGGTCCCAGACTCCCCATCCCCTCCCGGCTGCGAGGAGGGGGGGGCTTCTGACCCTGTGCTCAGCGTGGGGTTAAATGCACAACATACAATAGGAAGGAGGGCCCGGGAAACCCAGGTTATTCTCTTTGGCCATTGAGGTGCCTCAGAACCCGGGGCCCAGGGCAGTGGGCTCCCCTGCAGCCTGAGCGGGATGGTCACCGCTGAGCTGGGATTCCAACCCAAGTTAGAGGATGCTGACAGAAGAGAGATTGGTCCTAAATCCTCTGCCCCCCCCCCCGCCAGCGTTCTTTGTGCTTTACCTGCTGCCCCCCCCAAAAAAAAAAAGACACACAAGGAAAAATCTCTCCTTCGGATGCCTGGGAAAGAGCACTTTGGACTGAAGGGATCTGGCTCCCGGCTGCTCTTTCTCCTTCCTCCCTGTGCCGGTGACCCCCTCCTCTCTAATAAATGAGATGAGATCCCGCCTTAGACGGTGTAAGGCTGGGGGGAAGGGGACACAGAACCTGGGCAAGGATTAGAATCTGGTAGCTCAAAGCAAAGACAATGGAGAGAGAGACCTGAAGTCAGGAGAGTCCAAATCTGGAATCAGACACTTACTACTGTGTGATCCTGGGCAAGTCACTTCACCCTGTCTGCCTCAGTTTCCTCATCTGTAAAATGAACTGAAGAAGGAAATGGCCAAATGCTCCAGTTTCTCTTCCAAAAAACAATCAAACCAACCCAGACTGACTGAACAATAACAATAAAGGAGTGTAGATGTAGGAGGATTATCTAACCCAATCTCCCATTTTACAGGGGAACAAACCAAACAGAGGCCAGATATGGGAAATAACTTGCCCAAAGGTCACGGGCAGCTGGGATTTGAACTCAGGACTGCTGTTGCCAAATCCATTATCTGTCTCTCCACTGTGCACTCCATTCCACAGGACAACAGGAAAGCTTTCTTTGGAGAGGAAGGGTTGCTGCCTCTATTTCTAAGGCAGAAGGACACTTCCCCTACCCACACTAGATTTTTTTTAAATGAGGATAAAAACACATTTATTATCAGGGGATCTTGGAAATGCCAAGTGGAAAGGCCAGACCAAAGATGTGCTTGGAGATGTCAGCCGGCCTGTCATGCCTGCCCACCTGGAGGCTCTGGGGACAGCTGCCCTTTGGATACTGGCTCTGGCTCAAAGCTCCCTCGGCCCCGTAAGAAACTCACTGGCCCACAGCTTCGTCCCTCAGGTTCTTCCTTTTTCAGCATTGGTGCAAATATTAGATACCGCTTGTTTGTGTCTCAAAGCCGGTTTCTTTAAAACCGCATTGGTAAGTTTTAAAAATACATACATAAATAGATTTTTTTTGAAAAGAAACCTACTTGGGAAGGTAGACTATTTCTATACTCTTTGAACATGTAGGAAAAGTGCCCTCCACTAATCCCAATAGGCACCTGCTCTTCAGCTTGGAAGAAGTGCTTAGGGCTGAGGAGGCAAGTGATTTGTCCTAGATCACTCAGCCAATGTGACAGAGACAAGATTTGATCTCAGATCCTCCTGCTTTTAGCTGCTTCTACCTCAGTGTATAAAAGAGGAAACTTGACAGGCCATCCCTTATCCTTCTTGACCATCCATCTCTGTGGTCATCTCCCCTCCCCTATCCCTTTCTCTCTAAGTCATCCAGCTAAAAGCTACAAAGTCAAGGGAATTCTTCCTGATATCAAATCTAGAATTGACTTCCATCAGAAACCTTACTGGGCTACAGAAATGTAAGACATTAATTATTTTAATGAATAGGTAGGTGCAACTCCCAGTTATGCTTATCCAAAAATAAGAAATGATCTCACCTCCTACATAAAGTCCCAACTTACAAGGCAAAAAAACAGAGGGAAGAATGATGTTGTTGGAATGACAGAGGAAGTGCAAGATGATTTTTTTTTTTTGGTTTTTGGTTTTTTAGTTTTGTCATAAACCTAGTCATTTTAACCCAAAACAAATATTCTGGGAAACCAGGAAAATCACTAAGGATCTGAAGCATTGTTATTGACAATCAGCTTTTCAAATAGGTCAGTTCATTTTAATTTAAGTCAGAAAAAAAAGTCATCTGATGCTCCCATTTTTCTTCATTGCTTGGGTTCCCTTGTTTTCCTTCATATTTTTCAGCGTGGTCACTTCTGCTTGGTTGGTGCAATCCCAGATTGCTCAGCCAATGTCTAGAGACAGACATGTGGTTGTTCCAGTTGTATGCATGCATGTATAAATGTGTATAGGTGCATATATGTTTGCTTTTATAACTGGAGCTACTGACACGATCAAGTAGGACATGTCAATAATATCACAGGTTCTCAGGTTTCCAGCCAGAAGGAACTTCAGAGGCCATCTGAGCCATCCCTCTCGTTTTATGGAAGAGAAATTCAGCCCCAAGAAAGTCATGGTATTTGTCCAGCATCCCACGGTTGGTAAGAGGCAAACCAAGAATCAAACCCAGGTTGTCGGATTCAGATCTCATGATGTCATTTTTGATCCTCAAGTTCACCTTAGTGATATCTCCTTAACCTGCATGATCTTCACCGAGCTAATTAATGAATGAATGAAGCAGGAAATGAACCTACTGACAAACAAAGGAATTAACTTCTCCCCGGTTTTAATAAATCAGGGTAAGTCCTGAAAAATACATTTTGGAACAATTTTAAGGGCGGACTTATTCAATTCAAGCATTGACTGATTAATTATCGCCTCTTCTGTGCCAGGCACTATGCCAGGTGCCGAGGAATAGAGAGACAAAAACAAAACTGGGGGGGGGGAGGAGAATGTACAATCTGCACACAGATGAATACATTCAAAGAATCTACAAAATGATTGTAAGAGGGAGGGGGTACCAACAATTTGGGGATGTCAGAAAAGTCTAGGGCAGCACTGTGGATAGAATGCCAGGACTGGAGTCAGGAAGGCACCTTTGGGAGTTCAAAGGTGATTTCAGACACTAACTAGCTGCATGATCCTGGGCAAATCACTTAACCTGTTTGCCTCGGCTTCTTCATCTGTAAAATGAACTGGCGAAGGAAGTGGCAAACCACTCCAGTATCTCCGCCAAGAAAACCCCAATGGGGATAAAGGAGAATCACACAAGATTGAAAAATTACTGAGCAACAGCAAAAGAACAGTCTGGAATATCCGGTGATCTGAGGATGTCAGACCACAGGACAGAGCCATATTTCATGATACTGACCCGGAGAATCTGTTCTTCCTCAGAAACTCCATTACTCTTTCAGCCTCTCTTCCCAATTTCCTATTTCATGCCCCCATTCCCCAAATCTCCAATTAGCCAGAGCAAGCCAGATGAGGGAGAACTTGGAGTGGCCCTTCTGACAGCCTGCGATTTACTCTTTTCCTAAATGGAAGTAAATAAAATGTGCAGCTAATTAAAATACCTCCTGAGAGACCAGAGAGAATAGAACCCATAACAGTTGTTAGCCATGATCTCCAGTTAAATAGGTTAACCCGAGAAAAAAAACTCAGAAGGGCTTGGCTAAGAGACACCCTAGCTCTTATTGAGTATTTAGGAAGAACAGCGAGGATTCTCTCATCAAAATTCCATCCATCCCTCCATCCATCCATCCATCCATCCCTCCCTCCATCCATCCATCCATCCATTCATTCATCCCTCCATCCATTCATCCATCCATCGATCCATCCATTTATCTATCGATCCATCCATCTATCCTACCCCCTCCCCTTTCTCAGTTCCATCTTTCCTATTCGGAGCCTAATTGGCCTGTTTGGTGACTGACTTATCTTAGTCTCAGCACTTCCTCCTAACTGACGTTATACGGGAGCGCCCTCTATTGATAGTGTGTCCTAATAAGTGAATGCTGACTTTTTAGCCCTTAAACTTGGTCATCTCTCAGACTTTGATCTTCTTGAAGCAGAAACACACTTCCTGTCCCATCCCTATACAAAGTCCAGGAGAATATTTGCGAATTGTTTCTGGGGTTTCTATTGATTTCTACTTTAAATGAAAGAGTGAATAATCAAAAAAAAAAAAAAAAAAAAAAAAAAAAAAAAAAGGAATAAAAGCATCCCAGAAACCAAGTCCAGGAGAATATTTACAAATGGTTCCTGGGATTTCTATTGATTTCTAATTTAAATGAAAGAGTGAAAAAAAATTTAAAAAGGAATAAAAATATCCCAGAAACAAAGTTCAAGAGAATATTTACAAATGGTTCCTGGGATTTCTATTGATTTCTATTTCAAATAAAAGAGTGAATGATTTTCCAAAAAAGGAATAAAAGCATCCCAGAAACCAAGTCCAGGAGAATATTTGCAAATGGTTCCTGGGATTTCTATTGATTTCTAATTTAAATGAAAGAGTGAAAAAAAAAATTTAAAAAGGAATAAAAATATCCCAGAAACAAAGTTCAAGAGAATATTTACAAATGGTTCCTGGGATTTCTATTGATTTCTATTTCAAATAAAAGAGTGAATGATTTTCCAAAAAAGGAATAAAAGCATCCCAGAAATCAAGTCCAGGAGAATATTTACAAATGGTTCCTGGGATTTCTATTGATTTCTAATTTAAATGAAAGAGTGAAAAAAATTTTAAAAAGGAATAAAAACATCCCAGAAACAAAGTCCAGGAGAATATTTACAAATGGTTCCTGGGATTTCTATTGATTTCTATTTCAAATAAAAGAGTGAATGATTTTCCAAAAAAGGAATAAAAGCATCCCAGAAATCAAGTCCAGGAGAATATTTACAAATTGTTCCTGGGATTTCTATTGATTTCTACTTGAAATGAAAGAGTGAATAATTAAAAAAAAGAAAAAGGAATAAAAGCATCCCAGAAACCAAGTCCAGGAGAATATTTACAAATTGTTCCTGGGCTTTCTATTGATTTCTACTTCAAATTAAAGAGTGAATTTTTTAAAAAGGAAGAAAAGCATCCCAGAAACTCTGAGGTAGCTGTTAACTCAGCCTTCATCCAGTTTAACCAGTTCCTTGAATAAGAATCTCTGCTCCTTCTCTCCATAGCAACAAAAACAGTCTCAGACATCTCTAGCCTTTGCTTGGATATCTCCAGTGAGGGGGAGCTCACTACCTCCAAGATAGCCCATTTCACTTTGGGACAAATTTCCTTGTTCACAAATTTCTTCTCAATCAGAGGAATTTTCCCCCCTTGGAAACTTCCACTTATTGCTCCTAGTTGTCCTAGCGGAATTAATCCAATTTCTCCTCCATGAATCTTGAAGACACCTCTCAGATCTCTGCCTTCTTCCCTTTACTGCTCCTCAGTTTAATTCTTTACCACTTCCTTAAGCAATCCTCATGAATCAAGCTGAGATCTGTGAAAGATCTTAGCTTTACAAGGTCATTCCCACCACATCCAGGACCATCTCCAGTTGTTGGGACCTAGATCTTGCCACTGGCCTGGTAGCTCTGGAGAAGACAATGAGCTTGGTGGCTGCACAACCCCCCTCACTTAAATCCAATTCCCTCATGTGGTGGGCCATCAGCATCTTGATATCATGATCCTTTTCAAGAAAACAAAGGACCAACAAATACAACAAACAAATGTCATCAAAATATTCCCAGAAAGCTCAGAATGAATAATATATGAGTATAGATCTTCAATCTGTGTGTGCACACACATACATTCATCTTAGCAAAATCTATGGGGACATTTTTTATGATTTTCAATTAATCCAATGACATGTCCCCCAAATGGAAAGTAAAACTAATCAATTAACAAGCCTACTGTTTGCCAAGCTAGGGACTAAGATTTGAGAACCATCCTTTTCATGAGGAACTCTCTCTACAACAAGATTGAGCAAATTCTCTGCAACTGTGAATCTTAGACATGCATTTAAGGATCTTCAAGGACCTATAAAATCAAAAACAAAATCATGTCTGTCCTTGACAAGCTTACATTATAGCTACTGAGGCAATATGTATATATGTGAGTCTGTATAAAAGAGAAACAAGAGAAGGTCAATGTGTGGGGTGAAAGGGAGAAAGAAGTGGGGAGGAAGCTGAGGCTTCTGGGAGCTGGAAGTGAATAAGTAAGAGTGTGCTCCAGGCATGGGATGAGCTAATGCAAAGGCATGGGCATGGGAGTAACAGTAAGGACAGTTTGGCTGGGTTATAGAGTAAGTGGAGGGGAGGAATATGGAGGAGAAATCTAATTCCCATTCACTGAAATCTCTCAGGACTTGCTTTCAGAGGTGTGACTGTAATACTAGAAAACCTTTCTACATTTCAGTCATTAACACTTCCATTCAATTAAGGATCATTAAGGGACTTCCCATTAGCCAGTTGGTTTAGGAATTCAGTGACCAGTGTTAGGATTTGTTCGTATCTTAGAGCATCTTAGCTTTGTAACCACAGGGGACACATTGACTTCTCCCTTTATGTCTGAAATTACCAGGGATATTCTCACAGGGTCTGAGATAATGTTTGAAAAGACGGACTTAGGGGCAGCTAGGTGGTGCAGTGGATAGAGCACCAGCCCTGAATTCGGGAGGACCTGAGTTCAAATCTGGTCTCAGACACTTAACACTTCCTAGCTGTGTGACCCTGGGCAAGTCACTTAACCCCAGCCTAAAAAAAAAAAAAAAAAAAAAAAAAAAAGATGGACTTAGATTTACAAAGGATCTCAGAGAGATGAAGTGACACAATCTCTGCATTTTTACAGATGTGGAGACTGAGTCCAAAGGAGGGTAAATGGCTTGCCCAAAGTCACACAGGCAAAAAGTATTGATCTGGGACTCAAATCCACAGTTTCTGCTACCAGAATTACGTTTCTTCCTCTTTTTTTTATCATGAACTCATTCACAAATAATCTTTTCCAAATGCGTAGAAAGGAATTATATATAAATCTGTAAACTTTTGTGACATGGCATTTTTATATCTCTTCTTCTTCAATTAAATAAGGTAATGACATTTGACCTCATTGTGTCTCCTTATGAATTTCTTTTGGTTTTCTTTGAGATATTTTTATGAAGTTTTTTGAGGTTTTTAATTTTTTTTTAATTTTCCTTTTCTGTCTACACCTTCAAAGCCTTTGTTTGTTATAAGTAAATATAGTCCAGCAAAACATATTGGCCATTTCTGAAAATGTTCACCTTACTCTCCCCCTCTACTCTATCACCTCTCAATCCAGTGGAGAGAGTTGAGCTTCATCTTAATTGGTAAGGAATTACAATTGATCAGAGCATTTATCAGAGTTCCAAAACCTTTCAAAGTCATATCCCTTTGTGTGGCTCTGGAGATCACATGCATCATTTCTTCGGTTCTGATTACTTCCCTCAATACACACAAGTCTTCTCATGTATCACTGAGACTACCCATTCATCCTTTTTTAGTACAATAATCCATTTTTTCACAGATCACAATTTGTGCAGTCATCCTCCCAAATGGCATTGAGGACTTTGCTGAAACAAAAAGTACTGCTGGAGATGTTTTTTGCATAGCTGGGTTCTTCCCCCTCTTTCTCTCACCGCCATGGAGCACTTGACTAGTACTGGTGTCAGTGGGTCAAAAGGCGCATCCAGTCAGTGTTTTGGGGTCCATTTCCAGGTTCTTTCCATCACACTCCTCCGATGGTCATTAGCCTCTGCTGCCACTGAAGCCATCCTCCTCATTTTCAGGTTAGCCAGTCAGACTTTCACTGGGCAACCTAAGACATTGGCTGCCAAGGAAAGCACAGCTTCTGAGCCTTAAGCTTCCCAAGCAGATCTGGCATTTATTTCCTTTCTGAGACAGCTTATCTCCTGGTTGAAGGATGGTTAAAGTCTCTATTCACAGGAGGTAAGGAACTCCAGACCCAGAAGATGGAAGCAGCACCGGACTCAAGCTAGCATAAGGGAAAAGCCACCTCTGCTACAGAAAAGGAGTTTCATCGCCAACACCCAATAGCATTCTAGATAATGAGAATCTGTAGTCATTTAATTCTGCCTGAAACAAAAGTTCATGTTTGTAGTGCAATGTTTTCCTGCTGTTATTATTAGGCTGTCTTTGAAAAATTAAAAAATGAAAAAAGAATTAAAAAAGAAAAAAAAAATGACTAATCAGAGAGTAATGGAGAAGGACCAGAATGAAGGAGGTCATCAAAGCAATGTATGATGGAAAAAGAAAATAGATTGCTCCCATAGTGAGGATAAAGGGAGGCAAAGAGGCAGCTGGAAGCTCCACAGGCAGCTGCTCAGAGGAGATGGAGAAAGGCATCCAGCACTTTGGACAGAGCCTGGGGCTAAGGAATGGAAAGACATGAATTCGAGGGCACCAGATGAGCAGATAGGGATAGCCACACACTGAAGAGAACAGAGAGATGAGGAAAGCTTTGAGGCTTAGAAAATGTTTTCGGGTGCGCATAGTGTGCTGTGTGGTGAACGAGAGACCAAGTGAATGAAGGTCAGTGTTTTCCCCATGATCACATAGTAGGTTAACACTGAAGGCAGGATTTGAACACCAGTGTCTTGACCTTTCTCAGTAAACCACAGCTGTCTTCCTCCTGCCTTCATTCCCCAAAGCACAGGCAGGAATTAGGGTTTTTGCTGCTTCCCAAAGGCAGATCTGAAAACCACAATCACTAAGCGGGGCAAGAGGCAGTGGAAAGAATGAAGTCAAAGGACTTGGGTTCAATCCTAGCTCTACTCTCTGTGTGATCCTTGACAAGTCATTTGACTTTTCTCTGAGGCAGCAGAAGATGGAGGGTTGTACTAGGGGGGCTATATCTAGGACTCTAATTTCACTTTTCAAACCTGAGTCACAGGGAGAACTAATGGACCCTCGAGGAGCAGTCCCTAGCCATGAATTCTCTTCTCAAGTGAGGGGGCTGAGCCAAGAGATACTAAAGACTATTCTAATTCTAAAGCGATCAGCCTGTGACGATGAAGGTCATCACATGTAGCTAGCACATGCAGAAAGGAGTAAAGATGGGGGGACCATTTCTTAGTGTTGTTCTCCCTGAAATTCACCATTGCAATGTAGACAGCATAGGGTAGACTACAGTCTCCAACCTCATTCTTATTTTTGCTCCTATTGCAATTGAAACGTTAACTTACAGCCAAACTAATGTGAAAGAGCATGTGACATGGGATGAAAAAGCATAGAGGAGGATAGTGAATCTGCACCACCAGACACTGCTAAGAGCAGATTTCTTGGGTGAGATAATTTTCTCCACGGTTCGCCTGAAAGATGGAAGGGGTTCAGGATAAAAGTTCCATTTCCTGAGCAGGCAGGAAATGAACAAGAAGATAATAGTTTTCGTGCATCCAGGATAGCTTCTATTTCACCAATGGATAAAGATGGTAATGTATGGCAAACATATGCATTTATAGAAATAAGCAGCAGAACAATAATCAGAGAAGTTAAACAGGTTATATCCATCAATTTGGTACTGAAAAGTGAAGGACTCTGAATCTTGATAGAATTTTAGCTGTGCCCAGGAGAAAACCATCTCACCCAAGAAGTCTGGAGGTGCAAGTGCTGGGAATCGCCATTCTGACTTCTCCCATGTCCCAAAAGCTCTGGAGTCTTTAGATAGTTCCTCCCTCTCACCCTCACCTTTTCTGTGCCCACCTCTGCTTCTTTCTCCTAAATCTCCCTGCTGATCCAAAGTCCCCTCTCCTTACATTTCCATGTAGCAGCACTGGGCTTTCTTTGAGGGACTGACTCCAGGTTTGCCTGAGATTATGTAGGGAAGCATTTGTGAAATTTGGCACCTGTTCTGCAATTTAGCATTTTAGAGAGCAGCCTGGGGCCAGAGCAGGGTGAAGTCTGTGCCCAAGTCACACAAGATGGCACATCTCCCCAAAGCCAGGGCTCACTCTCCAATCCATGGGGCTGCTCTCAGAAGAGACCAACAGAGCAAAGCATGCTCGTCTACATTGACTTTACCTTTCTATGTATCATCACTAAAAATCCAATTCGAGATAGCTTTTTTCATGCTTACCGGGGAAGCCTTTTTCTGTTCCTGGTAGCATCTCTCACTAACTTCAAAACCCCAATGGCTCAGTGGCTTCCCTTCAATCTAGCAGAATTACGACTCTCTGAGCTGGAAGGGGCTCCAGATCTCCTCTATTTTCTCTTTGTGCCATGGAATCAGGTTTACTTTTCGTTTCAGTATCTTGTCTCTCAGTCACTAAAACACTTAGGCTCCAAATACAGAAAATGAGACCATGCCGAACAGTCTTCGAATTCCACTCCTAAGCAAGAAGAGATGATTCCAATGTGAGTTTCATGCCTTTGGATTGGAATTTCCAGACAATGACTTTTCTGTAATAAACGCATTTCTTCCTCTACCACTAGTATTCAGTTCCTTAAGGAAATTTTCATCAAAGAACCTCTGAAGTTGAGAGATTAGTGGCTGGTATTCAGGAGGTAGGAAATTGCTGCTTTCTCTTTACTCTTTGTTTGAGGAGAAGAAAAACTTGGCTGGATACAGTTGATTTCCAGTTTTGTTTTGTTTTTTGTTTGTTTGTTTGTTTGTTTGTTTGTTTGTTTTGTAATTGGGTTTCTCCCTTGAACATGCATATGGGCAAAACTGAAGGGTGGAAGAGTGAAGCTGATAAAGCCCTGGATAGGGAGTCAAAGGGCCCAAGTACAAATTCTGGACATCTCCTGGTCATAGGACCCTGGAGAAGTCTCTCAGGATCACAGATTTCCAGCTAAAAGGAGTGTGGATCTGGATTTTATTTGACAGTAAAGAGAAACTGAGGCCTAAGGAAGTTGGGAGAAAGTTGAGTTTTGAATTCAAGCCCCCTGCCATAAATCTAGCCTTCCCTCCATGACCACACGTACTTCAGAGCCCCATTCAGAGGACTCATTCTTACACTATCTATCTCATCTAAGTTACGGTGAACAATGGAATCACAATGATGGCATTTCTATGGTACTGGCCCAGCGCCCAACAGCTGGTTCTTTCCAATTGTTGGTAACTGGTAGTGGACATTATACAGCAGCTGGGAAAATGTGTCACAGGCTGAAAGGAGGAAGATTGAAAACGTCCTCACTCTTCTCCCATTCCCCTCCACCCCTGTCCGTCCTCCTGCCTCCATCCCCACCACCACCAGGCCAACCTTGGCTCTTGTTATTTCTACTTAATTAAAATCTACTTGGCCAGGCCCGGGAAACAGGGGAACAATGATGCTTTTGTGGTTTTATCAAGTCCAGCTCAGGCTTATTGACTGAAGCTAAGCTGAATAGAGTTTGTCAGTCCAATCGAATGGTTCCCTTTATTTAGAGAGCAGTCACTTAGGAGGGTGGTTTCCTCTGGATAATGCACCGTGTTTGCTCTCCCTGCCTCTCCCCTCTCTGCATCTCCACTTGGCCATTTGGGCCAAGAACTCCTTTTGTTCGGGGAATGGTCACTTCTGATTAATATTTCCTCATGATAACTCGCCTGGCACCTCCTCTGGGCTCCATGTTTTTTTTTTCATCAGTGCCTGACTAATTAGCATTCTCCCTTCATAGGAGTCTCTGTGTGCTGCAAGAAAACCTTCCAAAAATTCACATTTTCCAAGTATCCTTTTCTCCCTTTTTTGCCTCACAATGCGAGGACTTATCACGAATTTTAAAATGCCAATGGCTCTCCTTCTCTATTGCAGAACTCTCTCAAGAGCTGGAGGACTCAGATACTTTTTATTCCAATCCATATCTGAAAAATAATCCTCTCCTTAATGGACTCAGAAAGTGGGCCTTGTTAGTGAACCTCCAGGCAGGGAGAATTCACCTCTCAGCAGGAGAGGTGGGCCTGGATCTACAGGACTCAACAGGGCACTTGGAAGACCCATGTTTGAACCCTGATTAGGAGAAGGTCATTATGGCTCTTGTGAAAGACCCCAGTTTCTTCATCCAATTCTGATTTCAAGATCCTCTACTATTCTATAGTCCTCACTATTAAAACTCTTAATTGTAGTATCTAACTAACTAATGCTAATTTTTTTTCCTGAATATCCTCTCCCTCAAAAAAGCTGAAATAATGTGGATTGAATTGTGTATATCTTAAGCTCTCCCAGTGTTTTTCTTTACACTCACTTCCTTTCAGAGGCTGGAAACAAAAGAAAGACTTTTGTTAATCTGTGTCTCCTTCCTATCTGGGAAAATCATTTATATACAACACTTATTAGCCTCTAGTCTTTACAACAGGATTCCTTGCCTGCCTCTTTTTTCCTCCCGTGAATCTTCCAGCCCATAAATGTCACCAAGTCGATGATCAGTTATAATGAAAAAGAATTCTGCCATTGATAATAATCCCAGGATTGCTCAGGAAGGGTGATTAAGGAGTGATCTTGGGCAAAAAATCCAAAGAGAGGAAGGGGGATGGAAGAAAGGGTGCTGAACAAATAACATGAGGGGTGGGAGGAGCTATGTGATAAAGGGGATGTGGGGGAAAATAAGCCCTGGTGAAACCTCATCAATAGTGATCAGAGTTGATGTTTCCCCTGAGGGGTGGACCTCCCAAGCTGACTTTTTTTTTGCTTATTCTTGTGCTTGCATCATTAAGGGCTGGAGTAGATTCGTGGAGGAGGTGGGATTTGAATAGAAGTTGAAAAATACACAGAGAAACATATTTAACATGTATTGTTCGACCTGCCATCTGGGTGGGGGGAAGGAGGGGGAAAATTGGAACAAATGGTTTGGCAATTGTCAACGTTGTAAAATTACCCATGCAAACATGTGGTAAATAAAAAAAAATTTAAAAATAAAAAAAGAAAGAAAGAAAGAAAGAAAGAAAGGAAAGAAAGAAAGAAAGAAAGAAAGAAAGAAAGAAAGAAAGAAAGAAAGAAAAGAGAGAGAGAGAGAGAGAGAGAGAGAGAGAGAAAGAAAGAAAGAAAGAAAGAAAGAAAGAAAGAAAGAAAGAAAGAAAGAAAGAAAGAAAGAAAGAAAGAAAGAAAGAAAGAAGGAAGGAAGGAAGGAAGGAAGGAAGGAAGGAAGGAAGGAAGGAAGGAAGGAAGGAAGGAAGGAAGGAAGGAAGGAAGGAAGGAAGAGAAAGAAAGGAAGGAAGGAAGGAAGAAAGAAAGAAAGAAAGAAAGAAAGAAAGAAAGAAAGAAAAGAAAGAAAAGAAAGAAAGAAAGAAAGAAAGAAAGAAAGAAAGAAAGAAGAAGAAAGAAAGAAAGAAAGAAAGAAAGAAAGAAAGAAAGAAAGAAAAAAGAAAGAAAGAAAGAAAGAAAGAAAGAAAGAAAGAAAGAAAGAAAGAAAGAAAGAAAGAAAGAAGAATACACAGAGAGGATCTGAGTAGATAAGATGAAGCTGGGTTCTATTATATTTTTTCCCCCCCAGGTTCTATTATTTTTTTTTTTTCCTGAGGCTGGGGTTAAGTGACTTGCCCAGGGTCACACAGCTAGGAAGTGTAAAGTATCTGAGACCATATTTGAACTCGGGTCCTCCTGAATTTAAAGGCTGGTTCTTTATCCACTGCGCCACCTAGCTACCCCAATGAAGTGGGTTCTATAAGGAAGAAAGCTCTAGCCCAAAAGGCAGGGAAATGGGCCCTGGGCTGGGCCACCATCCAACCAATCACTCTCTGTGTTGCATTAATTCATTGGTCAAGTGAAAGCGTAACAATCTCTGAAGTCTTCTCTATTCCTAATAGTCAGTGATTGAATGACCTCTGGTAGACTGAAATCTAGTCAAGCTGTCTTCAACCATATTGAAAATATGCTGCTAAATCCTCTCTTTCTCTCTGTCATGGTAAGCAGCATAGAACTAGGGCTTTCATAATTATTTCATAATAATATTTAATTAGGAAAGAGGGAGAAATCACCAAATCAGAGGAAGGAACATTTCATCCAAACATTATGTCCTGCTCAAAGTATGATGGGAAAGGAGTCCCTACACCCCCAAGGAAATCCTTCTTAGGGCTCAGGATACCAGAAGATTTTGTCCAATTTTTGTGACCTTTTTTTTTTTCTCATTCAACACAGTATTATAAATCTCACCAGCACATGGGTGGATCAAGCTCATTAGATGCTGCTAGGTCAATTTAAGAAGCTTCTGTCCCTTTTTGCAACCTAGCTGATATGTAAATCAAATGAGAATGCTTTTCATCTTTTCTAGTCTCCTTGGTAAAGGAGGCTGGACTCCCGGCTCTCTCTCCCTACTTTTATTATGAAAAATATTAGCATCTTCTTATCAGAGAAAGAGCTCTAGAGTAAAGAGTAGCATGTTTCCAAGGCTATCTAGTCCACTTCCTACCTGAATGAGAGCCCCCTTCTACAGCACCCCTAAAAGGCACAGCATTTGTTGAAGACCTCCACTGAGAATGAAGTCATTCCCTCTGGAAGCAGCCCCGGTCTACTGTGAGATGATTGTAATGGTTCAAACTGTTCCAACCTCAAGCCTAAATCTGCCTTTCTATAACTTCCATCCATCATTCTTTGGTATAACTTCCAAGGCAAAGCAACATAAAACTGTTCCTTCCTCTGGCCTGTCATGGGTCTCGCTTTGTAGCCAGAGGTCTGAGTTCTACAGAGAAAAAGAGCACCTGGGATTTATAGAGAACTTATTTACCAAAATAATTATAGCACCGTGTATGTGTGTGTGAGAACACTTCCAACACAAGGGCCAAGCATGACTTCTCTGGCTGTCATAGGGCCATAGATCGTAAGCTAGAAGACACCATCTGGTCCAATCCCTTTATTTTCATGGAGGAGGAAATGGATTCCAGGAGACATTGTGACTTGCCCAGTGACTTTGCCCAGTCAATTCAAATGCTAAGAAGTAGAAGAGGTAGCATTTGAACTCATGTCAAGCTCTACTCTCCTCCCATCATTTCGCCTTAAAAGAGAACTACAGCATCACAGATCTAGAGAATTCCAGTCCAACTCTCCACTGGTCAGAGCTGGTAAAGGTTAGGGTCCCAGATTCTCTGATGGCTGAGCCAAATGTCCTTCCCGCCGACCCCAGTTGAACCTGGAAGGAAGAAGGGAATTCTGGGAGATAGTGATAAAAACAGGAGCATATTCCACGTGCAGGGCATGGAGTGTGTGATCCCAGCATGGAGCTTGATATTTGACTGTAGCTCTGAGGTTCGAGACAGCTGTCTCT
>NC_133620.1:473994295-474019295 GCF_048593235.1 Sminthopsis crassicaudata | reverse complement strand
TGAAATTGCCATTTGTAACTTGTTTTTAAAATGTTGGGTTCCAAATTCTTTCTCTCCCCTCCTCACTTCTTGAGAAGACACAAGATTTGACACAGATTAGACACCCACAGTCACAGATAGTGCCCTTTCTGTGATCTAAGCCTTTCCTTGATCACAACCTCCATCACCTGCAATGAAGCTCATCAATGGCTGACTCCACAACGGGACTTCACTCCATCACATCCTTCTCAACCTGCTTCCCTGGATTCTCTCAAGACTCCATTCCAATCCCCCTGCTCGAGTAGCCTTTCCAAGTCAGACCTCCCACTTCGCCACTGCCACGGGAGATGACCCCACGTACACTGTCTCTCTCCTGGATACTTTTCAAATTTCAAATTCCATGTGTTTCTAATACAATGTGTTGCCTTGAAAAAGTAGTGAGTTCACCATCACTGGAATTATTCAGGAAAAGAATGTAAAGCTATTTGTTGGGAAATAGTTGGTGAGATTTCTGCATTAGACACGATGCTCTCTAAAACCATTTCCAATGCCATGACTACATTTGTGATTATTCTATAAAATATAAGTTAAGTGTTTTCTCTTTAAGGTCCATTTCATATAGAGAAAGTTAGTGTTGAAAAAAAACCCAAAAGTACTTTTTATGGAGAGAGCTCAATCAATGCCTTGTTTATCTGAGGTTCTGCTTCTGGCATAGTCTGACTGAAAGGAGGGTTAAAGAACTTTGGTTTAATTTTTGGTAACTGCTAGTATACATGGATGAGGAAACACAATGAGTCAAATGGATTTGAGTAGGTTGGGGCAAAAGATGGTGTAAATATATAGACAAATCACCTTGTGAAAGATATGAAGTAAGGCCTTTTTATGTGAACCATGGTTTTAAATGGCATAAAAATAATTTTTTTATTTATGAAAAATTGGAAAATGATTTCTGGGGGTGGGGGTGGGAATGAGATGTAGAACTTCTTTAAGAATTGAGAGCTGGGGGCAACTAGATGGCACAGTGAATAGAGCATCAGCCTTGAAGTCAGGAAGACTTAAAGACATTTAACACTTCCTAGTTGTGTACAGGGCAGGAAGGAAGGAAGGAAGGAAGGAAGGAAGGAAGGAAGGAAGGAAGGAAGGAAGGAAGGAAGGAAGGAAGGAAGAAGGAAGGAAGGAAGGAAGGAAGGGAGGGAGGGAGGGAAGGAAGGAAGGGAGAAAGAAAGAAAGAAAGAAAGAAAGAAAGAAAGAAAGAAAGAAAGAAAGAAAGAAAGAAAGAAAGAAAGAAAGAAAGAAAGAAAGAAAGAAAGAAAGAAAGAAAGAAAGAAAGAAAGAAAGAAAGAAAGAAAGAAAGAAAGAAAGAAAGAAAGAAAGAAAGAAAGAAAGAAAGAAAGGGAAAGGGAAAGGAAAGGAAAAGGAAAGGAAGGAAAGGAAAGGAAAGGAAAGGAAAGGAGAAAGGAAAGGAAGGAAGGAAGGAAGGAAGGAAGGAAGGAAGGAAGGAAGGAAGAAAGAAAGAAAGAAAGAAAGAAAGAAAGAAAGAAAGAAAGAAAGAAAGAAAGAAAGAAAGAAAGAAAGAAAGAAAGAAAGAAAGAAAGAAAGAAAGAAAGAAAGAAAGAGAAAGAGAAAGGACAAGAAAGGAAGGAAGGAAGGAAGGAAGGGAGGGAGGAAGGAAGGAAGGGAGAAAGAAAGAAAGAAAGAAAGAAAGAAAGAAAGAAAGAAAGAAAGAAAGAAAGAAAGAAAGAAAGAAAGAAAGAAAGAAAGAAAGAAAGAAAGAAAGAAAGAAAGAAAGAAAGAAAGAAAGAAGGAAAGGAAAGGAAAGAAGGAAGGAAGGAAGGAAGAAAGAAAGAAAGAAAGAAAGAAAGAAAGAAAGAAAGAAAGAAAGAAAGAAAGAAAGAAAGAAAGAAAGAAAGAAAGAAAGAAAGAAAGAAAGAAAGAAAGGACAAGAAAGGAAAGGAAGGAAGGAAGGAAGGAAGGAAGGAAGGAAGAAAGAAAGAAAGAAAGAAAGAAAGAAAGAAAGAAAGAAAGAAAGAAAGAAAGAAAGAAAGAAAGAAAGAAAGAAAGAAAGAAAGAAAGAAAGAAAGAAAGAAAGAAAGAAAGAAAGAAAGAAAGGAAGGAAGGAAGGAAGGAAGGAAGGAAGGAAGGAAGGAAGGAAGAAAGAAAGAAAATGAATTGAGAGCTGTTTTTATGGTAGCAAAAAATTGAACATTGAGAAGATATTCATCAATTGGGGAATGGATGAACAAATTGTGGCATATGATCATGATGGAATACTATTGTGCTATAAGAAATGATGAGCAGGATACTTTTAGAAAAACCTGGAAAGACTTCCATGAGCTGATGCAAAGTGAAATATGCTGTGTGCAAAGAGATAGGAATATCATAAGATAATCAGCTGTGAATGACTCCCAGCAATGATCCAAACAACTGAAAGACTTATGATGAAAAATGCTTTCCATCCCCACAGAAAGAACTGATGGTGTCTGCAGCTAGATTGGAACATAATTTTTTGAACTTTATTTTTCTTAAAGATTATTTTTTGGGTATCTATGTTTTCTTTCACACAAGATTACTAATATGAAAATATTTTGCATGACTACATACATTGACTTGTTTGCCTTCTCACAGAGGGTGGGGATCGGAGGTGGGAAAGGAAGAAGAGAGAATTTGGAAATCAAAGTTTTAAAAACTTTAAAAGCATTTTTGCATATAACTGGGGAAAATAAGATGCTCAATACTTTTTAAAAAAGAATTGAAAGCTGTAGGGAATTTTGATCACATATAACTCTTATACAACAAGATGGTATAACAATAAAATATGAAATTATATAATTAGATGATAGCATGATAATTTTAATGATTGTCAATTTCTTAGTGGAAATTTAAAGTGAAAAGTAAATCTTTCAGACCCAAAAAGCTTTGAATTAATTCAGTGAAATTCATAGGCAATCAAGTCTGAAGTCTGGTGTATTGAAGAGCATGAAGAGCCTCGTAGAAGAGGTAAACTTGAGAGAACTTGCTGCCTGAAAAGACCTTCCTTTGTAAATGTTGCTCTTCAACTCCCCCCCCACACACACAGAATTTAAGTTCAGATTGCCCTTTTGCACCTTCTCTGGTTTGAGAAGAAAGGAGAAAGTCAGGTTACGTGGCTACTTTGGGAGAGAGAAAGATGATCAGATAATACAGAACCTTGATGAGTGAAGAGTTGGCTGAAGCTGCTTTCCTTGGATAGGGATTTAACCTGATCTATTTGCTGTGAGATTCGCTCATCCCGGATTTCAGAGCATCCTGGTAAATGCAAAGTTGGCCAATCTTAGAAATCTTGCATTAAAGAAAATGTCTTTCCAAATTGAGAGGAAACGCTCTCAGTGCCCTTTAAAGGGTGATGGTAAGTTGAAAGAGCTTGTAAATGCTGCCTCAGTTCAAGAATGAAGGAGAAGAGCATTTGCTCAGCTGAGTGAGAACCAGAACACAGCAGGGTCGTGTGGTGAAGATATTCCTGAATGGGCCAATGTCATAAAAACCTGTCACCTAAGCTTGTGAATTAACTCTGAGCAGTTGGGTTTTCCTCCATCACGTGCTTCCCTGCCAGGTTCCTGTAGGCACAGAGCCACTCTCTCTGTCAACCTCCAAAAAGGACTGAGTGATGCAGTGGCACACTCTGACATGGGTCTATTTGTGACTTAGAATGTATCTATTATAATGTATCTATTATAACTCCAGTGATTTGATGTATGGATACCTGTAGGATATTATTTCTATTTACTTTACTTTGTTATCAAATAAATCATTGTGTTTATAGGTCAAAGAGAGTCATTATTGTGAGTGGCTATTTTGTATAGATGGAAATGTGTGGATGGAGATTTCAGATATTTAATGGTTGGACGAGGAAGAGGAAGTTACCCCTAAGATTTGAAGGAATTAGTGGAATTTTGGTTCTCTTGTCTGAGAACCATAATCTGCTAGTATAAGAGCAAATATGGGGGAGTGTTATTCACTTTGCCTATGTTTGTAATAAGCAGAATGTCCTTTTCTGCCCTCTTTAAACCGTCAGACGGGCAGTTGGTCAATCAATCCCTCAACAAACACTTATTAAGTGCACATTGTGGGTCAGCTCTGTGCTAGACCGGAAGCACAGACTGGAAATTCAGAGCTAATGCTGGGGGTGGGAGAAGAACTGTGAGATAAAGCTAAGAATGATTGTGTGCTAGGGAAAGCAAACTTGTTATCTAATACCTATAATCCTCTCTATCAATCTATCATTCATCTATCTTTCAATTATCTTGATGTTTATGATCAATATATTTAAATCCCCATCTATTTATATCTGATTGTCATATATATAATATATGTGTGTGTGTTTATATATAATTTGTACATCATCTATCATCTATTTGTCATTTTTCATCTATTTCTATCAATTACCATCTATGTATCTCTATTCCTATTGACTGAGTTTTATATATATATATATATATATATATATATATATATATATATAGAGAGAGAGAGAGAGAGAGAGAGAGAAAGAGAGAGAGAGAGAGAGAGAGAGGGAGAGAGAGAGAGAGAGGGAGAGAGAGACAGAGAGAGAGAGAGAGAGAGAGAGAGAGAGAGAGAGAGAGAGAGAGAGATGGATGATCATAGATTGGAATATAATTGTTTTATATATATATATATATATATATATATATATATATATATATATATATATATATATATATATATATATATATGTATATATATATAACAATTATATTGAAGATGGATGATCCTAGATTGGAATATAATTGTTATATATATATATATATATATGTATATATATATGCATATATATAACAATTATATTCCAATCTAGGATCATCCATCTTCTATCACCTATCTATTCACTGATTGATTTACTTTCTTATTTATGTAGTGAGTATTTGATTTGTTTATTCCGTTCTAGATTCATCAGAACACCTTAAGTTTTGATGTTGCTTTTTTTTAGTACTTCATAAGAATACAATCTATGTTAGTTGAATTGAATTAAGGAGAAAAGATGAATTATACACACTGCATGAAGCTCTTCCCTTTATTCTTAAATATTTAAAAAGGGGGCTAAATAAAAAGAGGGTCTTATTAAAAAGTTTTAACTGCTACTCTTTATTACCATGGCCTTTTGCAAGATCACATTACAAGATTACTTGGCCGATGCTAATAAAAACTACCCCAAATCCTTAATGGGATAATCAAATTAGATGGTTCTGCAGCCATTTATAGCCCTTCCCTTTGTCTTTGTGGTGGGCCTCCCCCATACCCAAAATGACCCTTCCTCTGAGTTCTACATCTTATATCTCCTAGTTTTCTTCAAAGCTCTCATCACAGGCCTTCTCTTACAGGGGCCCTTTCCTAATCTCCCCAGTTTCTTGTGCTCCCCACTAAAATCAGCATGTTTCCATTATGTCTCTGGATGTTTTTAAGTGAAGGTTATCCCAATAGAACAAAATGAGCTGGAGAATGGTGAATCCTACCAGTATCTTTGTCAAGAAAGCCCAAATGAGATCACAAGGACTCAATACCAACCACCGCCACAACAATCACCTTCCTGACCCCAGATCCATTGTAGCAGCTGGCTATCTAACCACATGGGTTACAACCAGCAATATTGGAGGCTGTGTTCACCCGGAAGAAATAAAAAAACTTCATGGCCTGAAAGCTGACTAGAATTTGTATCACAAGAGAGCCAAGACATTTAGCCTTGAAAGTACCCAAGCCCAGGATATGTCTGAAGAATGCTCCATGGTGAGCCAATTAAGGCAGGACTGGTTGAAAATCCTGTCAAGGAAAGCCAAAGAAGCCACGGGAGCCCCAGTCAGACGTCAAAGGGCACCTTGGAGCAGCAGCAGCAGCAGCAGGAGGCAAAGAGATGGAGCCAAAAATCCAGAGTGGTGCAAAGTCATCAGGACGGTCAGCAGGGCCCAGAAGGGGAAAGAAATGGAAATGTGAGCTGATAAAAAAAGGAAACAAAACGGGCAAACTTGTCTCTCAGCTCTGGTGGTGGATGACGCCCTTGGGCATCCGAGCTCCAGCTGATGCTCCTCCTTGTGACAGCAGGGAAGGGGACAAGGATGAGCTCAGAGTCAAACACTCCAAAAAGCAGAGTGGTTATTTTTAACTTACCTGCAGAGCTGGTCCTGAAGGGTCTAGTGATTGGCAAAAGAACAAATCTTGGAGGTTCCAGGGAGCTGCTATGGGCAGATACTGCCCATTCGTGGGGGGTGGTACCTGGCATTTTGTACATTCTATTGATTGATTGGTTGGTTGGTTGACAAAAACATGGAGACAGAAAAAAAGAGAATGTGTAAAAAGTAAAAGAAACCAAACTCATCCTTCTTTGGCCAAAGGAAGGGGGGCCCTTTGCAGAGAGAACCTCATACCTAAGACTGTAATTCCAACATCTTTGTAGCATCAAAGGTCAGTCATTCATTCAAGGTTTCTGTTTTCCTTTCTTTCTTTTAGTCACATTTCTTTCCATAATATTCAAAAAGATGTGCCCCCAAGTCACCTTCTCTTCCACTTTCAGTGAGGGTCCCAGGATGTATGCTTTTGATAAGTTTCCCAAAAGAGTTATAGAGTCTCCCAAAATATCCCCAGCTCCTTTGTGCCATGGTATAGTTTCTAATGCATTGTCTTAGAGGACCCTGGACTTAGAAATAAATTAAAAACTCTTGATTTCCTGCCTTTCTAGGTTGCATTTGTCCATGAAGGTCAGGAGTCATGTTCTCCTCCCTCCACACACGGCATGTCTCAAAGACTCATTTTGGCTCCCAGGACACACACAACTCCTCTAGATATTTGTGTTGGGACCAAGAGCATCTTCAAATATCATAAGGAACCATTCCTGAGCAAAGATCCCTTCTGGGTTTGAACTGATTAAAAGGAACTCAAAGGGCAAGAGGGGTGGGATCTCTGAAGATTGAGGTGGATCCCCTGAACCTCCTCCAGAGAGTGCCAGGAAAGGGAGTAAAAGAATGCAGAAAAAGGAAAATATTCCCCTTGAGGTTATTGGGCCCTTTGAAGTAAACTAGAAGGTCATAGCTTCAGATCTGGAAGGAACATTAGGGAGACCTGGTTCAGACCCGTCGCTTTATATTTGCTGAATCTGAGACTGGGAGAGGTTCATGATTTGCTCAAGAGGCAGCAAATGACAGATCCCACTGGATTATGGTCTTTTCATGGTTTGTTAGAAAGAATAGAGATGCAATAGATAGAGCACTGGCTCTGGGACTGAGAGGCCCTCACTTAAATCTGGTTTCAAATACTTAACACTTACAAGCTATGTGATCCTGAGCGAGTCACTTAACTGCCTTGAGCAAGAAAGGAAGATTAAACCATAGTCTGAGTCTCACCTCCTCCACTTCCAAATTTAGATAGATAGAAAAGAAGTGAGAGATGAAGAGAGGAGAGAAGAAAGGAAGAGAAAGTGAAAGGAAGAGAGAGAGAAAAAAGAAAAAAGAAAGAGAGAGAAGAGAGAGAGAGAGAGAGAGAGAAGAAGGAGGAAAGGAGGAAGGAAGGAAGAAAGATTTGAATATAGTCTGAATCTTCTGCCAATTCCCAATTTATATCCCTTCAGCAAATCATTTCTCATATCTGGACCTCAGTTTCCTCATCTGCAAAACCAAGAGGTTGGGTTGAGTGACCTCTGACTTCCTTTCAGATTCTAAGACTTGACCCTTTGGACTCCAAATCCAGGACTCACTCCATTGCACCACACTGCCTACAGGGGTGAAACTAGCCCAATGTGTTTAAGGACCACCCACCAGACTCATCTCCCTAGAGCCTACCTTGCTTTCTCCCTTCTGTCTCTCTCACTTCTTTCCCTTTTGTTTCTCCTTGACTGACCTGGGAGCACAGATGATGACCTGGGAGTGCTGATGATGACCTGGGCACCCCAGAAAGGTCCATGATGGCCCAAGGTTTCCCAGGCTCCCTTGGGGCTCCTAAATCCTCCATTATGCTGCCAGGATGAGCCTGGGAATTAGACTCCCAGCTCCTGTTTTCATTCTCAGTTTTGTTTTTCTCTTATCTCATCTCCCAAAGGGCTGAGATCCAGGAACCTGACAACTCCCAGGCTTCTTGGCCTCGGGGGCTCTAAAGCTTCTTTAGGCGGGAGGGCCCCACTCGGGTACCAAATGGGCCAGGTGAGACTCGGAAAAAGAAATACCCTGGGATTTGCCAGCTTTCTGCCAGCCCCAGGTAATGGCTGGGCAGCCATGCAGAATAATCCCGGCTAAGCTGGTGTGTTGGGTTCTGGAGCCAAACCCTCCGTGAGCTTCAATTAAACCAATTAACGTGGCCTGGGAAAGGAATCACGAGTTCGGGCCTTCTCTTCCTATTGCCTTTCTCTCTTTGCCGATTTTTCTTTGATTTTTTAGAAGGCGTTCTAGAATGGAGGATGGAGACGCAGCTTTGGTCCCTGGCAGGCGGAAAACAGCCATCCCATAGGGAAGCACAAGTCAGCATACTAAAGGAGGCAACTGCCCCCCCCCCACCCTGCCCCCGCAGGGAGAACTGGTGCTGAAGCATTTCTAAGACAATTACACACTCATCTCCCTGCCCAGCTCAGCCGGGCTCAGCTGCCTAGAAGAGCTCTGGTCCTGATGCAGAGACCTCGTGTTACTATGGTAACTGGCAAGTCGGGGAGCCGGTCAGAGCTTTGTGCCTCGGCCCGATGGAGAGTGCTAGAGGGAGGGAGGCTCCAAAAGCGGGTTCTGACTGCAACAGTCCAAAAGGGAGAAGGCCCTCGGAGGCTGGGCGCTGCAGAAAGCCTCTGAACCTTTCTGGGCTCTGAGGAGTAGGGCAGGAGGGCGGGGGGGGGGGGCGAGCCCAGCTTTCTCCTGGCACTGAGGCCGGCACAGGACAGCCCCTGATGGGACCCTGGGCTTCGAGCCGGGGCACCAGGGGAGGGCAGAAGGAGCCGGCATGTGGCCACTGAATTTCTGAGTTATAAAGGATGATAGATAGGGGGAGGAAGGGAAGGAAGGGAAGGAAGGGAAGGGAAGGAAAGGAAGGAAGGGAAGGAAGGGAAGGAAGGGAAGAAAGAAAGGGAAGGAAGGGAAGAAAGGAAGGAAGGAAGGAAGGAAGGAAGGAAGGAAGGAAGGAAGGAAGGAAGGAAGGAAGGAAGGAAGGAAGGAAGGAAGGAAGGAAGGAAGGAAGGAAGGAAGGAAGGAAGGAAGGAAGGAAGGAAGGAAGGGAAGAAAGGAAGGAAGGAAGGAAGGAAGGAAAGGAGAGAGAGAGGGAAGGAGGGAGGAAGTAAGAGAGGGAGGGAGGTACAGTGGAGAGATCAATGGTTGAGTATGCTAGAATGGGGACTCTTTTTGCCTCAGGGTTGGACTCAAGGGTCACCAAGTCCCTTCCAATTCTCACCTTCCATGAGTCAGCAATTTCACTGGATTAACTCAAGGAATCTAAATTGAAGGTCCGAGTGTTTCTCATCATTATTTTTCCTTCATTCTCGAAAAGGACCATGACAATAGGGAGGTGATGCCGTGACACACAAATGAATTGGATATAAGTAAAGGAGGGAGCCTCCCTTACTCCTCTGAGCCATTTGGGTCCAAAGACCAGCTGTAGATCTGGATGACTGGAGATGACCCTGGATACCCTGGGAAACCTTGGCCATCATTAATCCACAGCGGGTTATCTCAGAGCTCAGCTGCTGATGGCAAGCTCCTCATCCATCATGAATTTTCCATTTTCAATGTCACATCTCTTTCCACTTTTCCCTCGTCTTCTGGCAACTGCCGTGACCTAATACTTCTGCATTCATGTAATCTCTTAAGTAATGCTAACTTCTGCCCCAGAGATGATCGGATATGAGATCAGCCAGAGTGAAACAGAATTGGTTTGTGTTGTTTGGAGATGAAAGACATAGTCTTCAAATATGGGTACACATGTTAGTATCTCAACTAACCAGAACCCTCAGTGAAGCATTTCTTCTGCACAATGGGATTTTCTGGGTAACTACTCGACCTGGATAACTCCCCGAGATACCAAACAGTTAAAAAAAAAAACGGATTAATGTTTGGTGCTATTTTGCACATTGTATGAATTCTTAAACAGAAGACAGCAAATATAATTCAGTGTTTACATGGTGATTTAGAACCATTGTCAGAAAGGTTAGTCCTTAGCTACATTCAATGATGAGCCTCTCTCTGCCTCGCTGCCCCTTAAACCACTAAGATTTTGGGCTATTTCTATCTGCTTTTTATCATTTTTCTATCTTAGTGACCTCCCATTGCATCAGTTAGTGAACCTTCTTCAAGCAGCCTTTCTCTTTCAAAATAGTCTGCTTCTATTCCATTCTGGATTGAGGAAGCAGATAAAATGAAACTAAATGGGCTCTAAGTGAAAAACCAAGGGACCTTCCTTGGCATCTATTCAGACATATAGGTACTCTTGGAGATTCAAAGGACCTTAGATTTGGGTCTGAAAAGCATCTGAGAAGCCAGCAAGTCAAATCTAGAGAAGGCAGACTTTAAAAGATATGATGAGAATGAAATAATCCTTGGTTCTACAGCCAACAGAGAAGCAGGGGGTTATGAATTAAAGGGATCACAAGACTAACTCTGAGCCTGAGAGATTGCCATTTGGCAGAAGAAAAGAGGCAGAGAGATGAGTTTAGGGGCTATTGCAATGAGAACTGAGAGAAATGATGAGGATCTATCTGGCTGTAGGAGTGGAGAGTAGGGATGTATTTGAGAGATGTTGTAAATGGAGAAGTCACATGCTATAGCAACTGACTGCTTGTGTGGGTTGAGTGAGAGGGAAGAGAGAGAGAGGAGGGCATCAAGGTTACAAGCAGAGCTGACTGGGAAGATGGTGTTTTCAGCAGTGATAGGAAGGTTCAGAAGGGACATTGGGGAGAGAAAGATAAAATAATGAGATCTGCAATGCAGATCACAGATCATCCACAGCTGCTCCTACTGTTTGGAAATTGCCTCCCATTTATTCTGCACATTCTGCATGGTTTTCTTCCCTTCTTGGAAACTAAGCTTTTGGGGTAAAGAAGTCTTGATTTTGCCTTTCTTTGTACCTCTTCCTTAACAAATGCTTGTTGACTGACTGATTAACCGGCTGATCCAATGTCTCTTTTCCCCTGCTGATTTTCCTACCATTTTGTAGGATGTTACAATTCTACCTTTAGATTAACTCAAAATTCTGATTCTTCAGAGATCATGGAATCCCATGATTTTCAACGGTATGACAAATGAATTTTAACCTCCAAGCTCTATGATTTTGAAATGACATAACAAATTGGTTCATAAATTGCCAGTGTCTATGAAACTCTACCAAGCCTTCTGAGAGTGGATGAGAAATTCTGGGTTATTTTAAGATATATGGGACAAGTCTACAAATAATTGACAGAATATACAAAATGGGAACTGATTCACAGAATTTTAAAACATTTCCATTTAAACTACTAATCAAGTTGTATACAGTTGCAAATGTAGAACTCAATACTTATGCAAATTAATTCCCAGCAGGAACAGCTCCAGCATGAATTTAGGTTTAGTTAGAGGCATTAAAAAGACCTTAGAAACCAAATAATCAACACACTTTTGGACAGTTCCTGCTGCCGGTCATCCGGCCTTAGTTCAAAGAGCTCCAAGGAGGAATTACCCACTAATCATTAACATCATCCATTCCACTTATTCCACTTGAGGATTCCTGATGTCTAGGAAGTTTCCCCCCCATCCCCTGGCATTAAGATGAATTTGAATTGCTCTTAAGTTATTTCCTTCGGTATCAAGAAGGGCAAAAGCAATCCCTCTTCATGGAGGCAGCCATTCAATATGTGAATCAGTTAATGAATGAATTAACCATCAAGGTGCTAAAAATGGTAGACCAATCCTTTCCCAATCTGGTGTTTTTCTTCAGAAAGAGATAAACAGAGTTAAAACAGACTAATGTTTATTAAGCTATTAGTAAGTGCCAGCTGCTATGTCAGACACCAGAGAGACAAAAAAAAAAAAGCAAATGAATCTGCCCTCTGAGACCATATAGTAAAAAGGGGGAGTCACCATGCACGAATATTAACTGATAGAAAACAACAATCACACCCCACCACCCCAAACACCTCACATCTTCTTCAGGCTAAACATTCTTTGGTTTGTTTGTTTGTTTCCAACATCTTTTCATCCTTTATTAAATTACGTGATACTTTTATTTTCTCTTTTATTAAGTTATATATTACTTTTTTCTTTATTTTCTCCTTTTCTCTTTTATTAAATTATCTGATACTTTCCCTTTATTTTCTCCTTTTCTTCTTTATTAAATTATGTGATACCTGAGGCTAAGCACCAAAGTTAAGAACCTGCACACTCCTGCGGTTCTTTGAAATCATCTAACAGTTAGAGTCACTGCCCCCAGCTCAATGCAGAGCTTATACTTTCACTTGGAAACAACTGAACTCTAGCCAGCCCAAGCC
This sequence comes from Sminthopsis crassicaudata, assembly GCF_048593235.1. Classification (NCBI taxonomy): domain Eukaryota; kingdom Metazoa; phylum Chordata; class Mammalia; order Dasyuromorphia; family Dasyuridae; genus Sminthopsis; species Sminthopsis crassicaudata. Next base: position 474,006,850 of record NC_133620.1, on the reverse strand, counting down.
CAGTAGGGAGACAAATCAGAGCCTCACCTCTTTAAACTGACATCCCGTTTCCCATGAGACACTGCTGTGGAATTTCCCATCTGCTCAATCTCAGGTTGTGAATATATGAAGAAAAACCCTAGGCAGGAAAGACTGATCTGGTGTTATTAGGCAACTAAATAATATCACCAAGCCAATGACCAACATTAAATGTCTCACCTGCTAAAGAATGTACAGTGTCTCACTGTTGCTCCTCCTCTCCTAAACTCATCCTGGCATTCAAGGTATCTCCATCATTTTGACTGATCCCCCAAATCCTGCCTGAACCCCAAATAATCCCCATCCATGTGACTCACTTAATGGTCTGCCTCAGGTTCTTTATCTATAAAATGGGGATAATAATAGACTTACTTCCCAGAATTGTTGTGAGGATCAAATGAATAATAGTTGTCAGTCAGCACAGTGTCTGGCACATAGTAAACATTATTATATTAGTGCTAACAACGATGATGATGATGATGATGATGATGATGATGATGATGATGATGAGTGAAAGATGATCATGTAAAATAATAGCAGACAAGTAGCTGGAGACGGATTGGAATGGACTTCAAATGTCAAGATAAGTTTCTAGTTTATCCTCCAGGTAATAGTGAACTAATGAAACTTCTTAAATAAAAATTGACATGATCAGACCTCCTCTACTAGTTTTCTTTTGTGTCTTCAAGGCAGTCATTACCATGTAAGCATGGATTGGGTGCTAAATCAAATATCTGTTGAATTGGATCAGTAGGGTTGCCAAAATCAGTTCTTAGGATGTCCCCAAATACCTTAACTTGACAGGGGGAAAAAATGGCCAGTTTGATGACTACATAGAGATAGCCCCCAGAAGTGTTGTCCTTCTAATCCAAGCATTTGGGAATACCTGGAGTGTGCCAGGCAGAAAAGGAGAGACAGAAGGCACAACACTGAGTCAGGAAAACGTAGGCTCATGTGCTGTCTCTCATATTGTCTCACTGAAGGCAAGTCACTTAACCCTTCAGATGGAAAATCTTGAAAGCTAGAAAATATGTAAGGGTTTGTTGAATGTTTATGATAGTTACAGCTTCCATTTCAAGGGGTTTCTAACACATGAAGCCCCAAGGATAGAAAAAGAAAGGAAAAGGAGAAGGGGAAGAATGAAGAGGAAGGAGGAGAAAAGAGAGAAGGAGAAAGGAAAAGGGAAGAAGGGAAAGGAGGAGGGAAAAGGGAGGAAAAGAAAGAAACAGAAGTGTCTAACACTGTGTTAGGAACTGGCATTGCTGAGCTAAAGTGGGAAATAATTTCTGCTCTACAAGAGCTTGTATTCTATAATCCAATTAGCCAAACCACCATAGGCTAAAGTTTATGTTATCTAAATTATTTCTTATGATACCCAAGATTTTTTTCCATTTTCTGCAAAATACATTTACTCTAGTATTCTACAAGCAACACAATCTTTTCAATCTTTGTTTCTGGAGCGTAATTCCAATACTGGGTCTATAGAGGAAAAGTGATGTTCCAATGGCTTAAACAGCTCAAAGATCTCTCCCAGGAATGTGCAACGTTTCAGTGTCACAGTCTCAGAGTAAACAGCAATTGCCATGCAAATGGGATTTAGGGAAGAAAGATTGTTTTGGTCCAAGCCTTACTCCTTGTGCTCAGTTTTTCATCATTCCTCAATGTTGAAAAAGAGGTTAGAGAAAGAGAATTGGTAGGGGGAGAGAGTTTTGTCACTAATGGTGATCTCAGATAGCCTGGGCTATCAATCTTGTCAAGGAAGCTAGTCACCTAATGGGCTTCTCGATTGGTTATGCTGACTCTTATATTCTGTTAATGGACTGACTTAGCCACGCGTGAGGGTTCAGTGACTACAGCCATCCATCATGCACTGATCACACATCTCACCAAGGCCATGTCCTCAGGGGAAAGGGGGGATGGATACTAGGCACTTCTTAGTCTATCCTTCATATAAACCAGTGCCTCCTCAAAGCACATTATTGCATCATCCCGGAAGTGGGCGTGAGCCATGATTCTGCATCCAAAGACACTAGCACATAAAGTACCAGATGGCAGAGCCCAAAGCCAGCTGCAATAGGCTGAGCAATTCATCACATTATATGGTTTTTCAGAAGATTTTTGAGGAAAACGTAAAGGAATCTGTGACCTCTCCTAACTGGCAGATCCAACTATATGACCCTTCTAAGAAGATGAGTAAAGCTTTTCCTCATTTTTTTTTTTGGTGGAAAAAATTTCTCAGATGAAAATAGAAGGAACCAAGATTTCATCTACGTGAGTCCATTCTTGGCCAATGCAAATACCAATCCCTCTAGACAAGGAGCGTCATGCAGTAGAAAAAGTGCTGTATTCAGAGCCAGCAGAGATCTGGATTAGAATCTTGTCCCTGAGAGTTACTAGCTATGAATCAAGGAAATCATATCTCTCTGAACTTCAGTTTCCTCCTTGGAAAATTGGGGAAGAATCTGTAGTACCCATGACATAGGAGAGTTCTGAGAATCAAATAGGACAAAGAATATAAAGCATTTTGGCAGGTGTCAAATGTCATCTGGTAGCTGTGTGGACTCTTACAAAACAAGCTTTGGGTTTGGAGTGAGGAGATTTGGGTTCGAATCCCAGTTCTTCCACATACAACCACAGGCAATTGTGGGCAAGCCATCTCCTTTGTTGGGATTTCAGTTTCATAGAGCATCTAAAGTCAGAAGGCATCTTAGAGACCAACAATTTCAGATCCCCATTTTACTTATGAGGAAACTAAGGCACTGAGAACTTGACTGACTTGCCCAGGGTCACGTAGCCTGCAAGTATCTTAAAGAGAATTTGAACCTGGATCTTTTTTATCTTGATGACCTTCCAAATTTAGACAATTGATATAAATTTAAGTTATCATTTGGAAAACAATGACTTCTAAGATCCTTTCTAGGTTTAAAGCTATGGTCTTACAGTCACACTTGAAAACAAATAAACATACTCTATACATAACCTGGGGAGAGTGGTGATGGAGGAAATGTGGTTTGCAGTCCTCCAAAAAATCATCTCTTTGTAGCTAATCTGATGAGGGGTCCCATAAGACTGAGATAAAATGATCCACAGATGACTGTCATGGAGCCCATACTAGATCCTTCTAGTTGGGTAGGACTCATAAGAACTTGAACTCTGCAGAAAAAGCCCTGGAGAAGTCTCTGGCCTAAAATGAGGCATTAGCATTTCTATTGCTCCTGCCTAAAGTAACTCTATTATATATAAGATATTATATATTGCACTCCCATGAACCTGTATATGATAGTCAAAACAGAAAGCTCTAAAGCAGATGATAGAGACACATATCTTTCCTCATCCTTTAAGATAACGCAATGTGGGATCAGGACCTGGGACAGTTCTATTTAACCAAAATGTTTTGTTAATATTGGGGTCTCATGAGAAGAGAGGATGAGAAGCATAGGAAAGGAAGGAAGACAGGATAAATAAGACAGGAAAAAAAGAAACCAGAACAGAAGGGAGATGAAAAGGTACTTCAGACACCCCCATTTCCATTTTCCAGGATATTCAGAATATTCATTTCTCTGTACACCAGTTGAACCCTGCTCTCTACCACTTGCAGTAGACTGTATCATTCCAAAGGGAAAGGAACCTAGAGGCCATTGAATCCAACCCCCTCATTTTACAAACAAGGAAACTGAAGACCAGAAAGAAGCGACTTATTCAAGATAACACAAATAGTATCCTGGCACCAGATATTCATAGCTTTGAAGTTGAAGCAAATCTCAGAGTCTTTCACAACTCAACAGTCTCATTTTACAAATGAAAAGGTGACTTACCCAAAGTCACACCACTGAACTTGATAGATGGCCACTGGGCTCCCATCCAACTCCAAAGGTCTGTGATCCTAGAAATGGACCGTGAGATCATGAGGATAAGCTTTATTTCCTTTTTGTCTGACTCTAACCCTAACTTCATCTGGCATGTAGTAAATAAAGAAGAATAAAGTAGAATTTTAAAAATCTCTCCCTACCCACTATTTCAAGCACAGCAGATGAGAAATCAATCAATCAATAATCATCTCTTAAGCTTCTCCCATGCATCAAACATTGGGCCACTTCTCAGGGACACAAAGACAATAATTAAAATTACATTTCTTCTTTTACCACAATTCTAGCGCTGAATCCCAAGGAATCCACCTCCTCCCATGGTCTGTCTCATGCTGAAATTAAAATGCATATTTAGCAGTGATGTTTTCCCATATGTTTAATTATGCCCTTAATTTAAACATTGTGATGCAATCACAATATGTCAAGTCTCAAATGATTAACTATCTGTTTACTGAAAGACCCACGTGGCAAGTTTTTAAGGAGGATTATTTCTAAGATGATTTAGCTTCTTGTCTATCAGCAGAAAAATTATCTCTTCCTTTCTCTGAGTTCAGTCTTGAGTATTACTGGAGTGGGAGATCAGGAATAGATGGAGTTCCCATTGAAAATTAATAATGATTTAACATCGGGGCAGCTAGGTGGCGCAGTGGATAGAGCACCAGCCTTGAATTCAGGAGGACCCGAGTTCGAATCTGGTCTCAGACACCTAACACTTCGTAGATGTGTGACTCTGGGCAAGTCATTTAACCCCAGCCTCAGGAAAAAAAAAATTAAAAATTAAAAAAAAATAATAATAATAATTTAGCATCTATATATCAGTTTTAAGGTTTGTGAAGGGATAGATGTGTATATATATATATATATGTGTGTGTATGTGTGTGTATGTATCTATGTGTATATATACATATACATATACACATATGTAGATACGTACATATGTATCTACACACATAAAGGTTGCATACCTATATCTATCTATATTTTTTGTACACAGATATATGTATGTGCATTTGAGTGTATATACACACATAAATATGTATGTATCCTATAGGTGTATATATATTTTTTTTTAATTTTTTTTTTTTTACAGAGACAGAGACAGAGAGGCTTTTCTGCATTGCTGTTATATCTCCCCATTAGAATATAGGTTCTATGCCCCTAGTCCAAAATTCAGCACCTGGCATGGAGTTGCTGCTTCACAAATGAACTGATGTGAATTGGATGGAATGAAATTGAATATGAATCAAATTGAATTGAAATGACAAGAAATTGAACTGCAGTGTTTAACCAACCCCAAAATATGTTACTTCAGAAATAATTGGTTATTCTACAAAGAACTTGTAGGAAAACTTGAAAACTGAATGGCAGAAATCAGACGTAGACCAATATCTTGTACCCCATTCCATAATCGATTCAAAATAGATATATGATCTGAATTTTAAAGATTATACTGTTAGAAGAGGAAAAAAATGTTTGAAAATAATATTAGAAGAGGAGCAAACTACATACCTTTTTTCAGTTAGGGGAGAAAATGAATTCATAATCAAAGAAGGGGTAAAGACAATTATCACAGATGAACTAGATTGTTTTAATGGTATAAAACTGAAAGTTTCTGAACAAACAAAATCAATTCACCTAAAATAAGAAAAAAATTGACTATGGAAAAGCCTTTGAATTTAATATCTTTCATAGCCAAGCTGTAGAGATTAAAAAACCTAAATACATGAGATCATATGTCATTCCCCAATAGGTAAGTGACCAAGATTGTGAGCAATCATTTTTTTCCCTTTGCTTAAGACTGGGTCTCAACATTTGCCCAATCTGGAAATGTAGGGGCTACTCATGGCCTTGTATTGATTGATATAGGAGTTCTGCCATGTTCAGTTTCTAATCTAGATCAGTTCTCCTACCCTTAAACAATCTGGTGGCACCCTCTTCCCCAGGAATTCACTATGAGAACATTGAAGACAATGTGAACACCCAGTGGGCATCAGCACCTGCAATTCACAACTCCTGAACTCAAAAGATTCACTAATTTCTGCCTCCTTAATAGCAGAATCATCGGCATGAGCAACCACCCAGTAGCAGCAAATACTTCTTAAATAAAGATTTGCAAACTATCAGTAAATATATGAAAGAATGCTCCAAATCACTAATAATAAAAGAAGTACAAATCACCCTTGTAGCTTCATCTCATAAATAGCAAATTAGCAAAGATGACAAGAGATAAAAATAGTCAATGTTGGAGGGACTGTGGAAAGACAGACAGACTGGTGCATAGTTGGTGGAACTGTGGATGCGAAAGCCATCGAAAACATCCATATCTTTTGACTCTGAGATTCTCCTTTTAGGCATATATCTGTAGGATGTTGCTGACCAAAAGAAAACTTCCATTTATACCAAAATAGTTGTGTGTGTGTGTGTGTGTGTGTGTGTGTGTGTGTGTGTGTGTGTGTGTGTGTGTAGGGGCTGGGAGGGTTTTATGAATGTGTAATGTTGCTTAAGAAGAAAGGGCCTTTTTTCCCAATGTATTCTTCCCTTTCCCCTTTTCTTTCCTTCCCTTTCCCCTTCTTTCCTTCTTCCTTCCCCTCCTCCTGCTGCTCCTCCTCTCCCTTTCCTCCTCTCTCCCTTCCTTCCTTCCTTCTTTCCTTCCTTCCTTCCTTCCTTCTTTCCTCCATTTCCTTCCTTCCTTCCTTCCTTCCTTTCCCTTCCTTCCCTCCTTCACTTCCCTTCCCCTTCCTTCCCTTCCTTCCTTCCTTCCTTCCTTCTTCCTTCCTTCCTTCCTTCCTTCCTTCCTTCCTTCCTTCCTTCCTTCCTTCCTTCCTTCCTTCCTTCCTTCCTTCCTTCCTTTCTTTCTTTCTTTTCTTCTTTCTTGGTCTTTCTTTCTTTCTTTCTTTTCTTTCTTTCTTTCTTTCTTTCTTTCTTTCTTCCTTGTCTTTCTTTTCTTTTTCTTTCTTTTTTCCTTTTCTTTCTTCCTTTCTTTCTTTCTTTCTTTCTTTCTTTCTTTCTTTCTTTCTTTCTTTCTTTCTTTCTTTCTTTCTTTCTTTCTTTCTTTCTGTTCTTCTTTTCTTTTCTTTTGTTCTTGTCTTTCTTTCTTTTCTTTCTTTCTTTCTTTTTTCTTTCTTTCTTTCTTTCTTTCTTTCTTTCTTCCTTCCTTCCTTCCTTCCTTCCTTTCTTTCTTTTTTTCTTCTCCTCCTCCTGCTGCTGCTGCTGCTGCTGCTTCTCCTGCTTTTTTGTAAGAGATGAGAGGAAGATTTATATAAAAGGAAATCTAGGGCAATGTTAAAACAGAAGGTATCAATAAAATCAATTAAAATTCACTTTTAAATAAGAAAGGGAAGTGGATTCCAGTCACAGTTGTGAAGAAGGAAAGTTTCAGACAGACTGAATTTGAAAGGGCCTTGCCCTTTCTCCGCGGCTCCTGTGACAGCCTCCTTTCTTTCCCCTGAGGATTGAAATGCAAAGCTCTGGTGGAAGCTGTAACCTCATACTTGCAGCTCTCTTCATTCTGCCCTTTGCATCACCCCCGACTTTACCTCCTCAGGACAATGTAAGAAGGATCTCCTTGCAAGAGCACAGAACCAGTCAGCCGGGAGAGCTCAAGCAGAGAAGGGATTCCCAGCGGATCAGGCCCCTTGGCTCTGGGCTGGGTTTCTATGCGTCATTCAGTCCTTAGTTCTGGTGAGCAGAGGACTGCTTTAATGCAACCCTGGCAGCTCTCTTGCATGAAGAAGGGGAGCATGAAGAAGGGGAGCTGGGAGGTCCTTGTGCTCAACAGGATTGCACTATTCATCCTCAATATTAATAACTGGCATTTGGATGTCACCTTAAGGACATTATCTCCTCTGATTCTCACAAATACCCATGAGGAAAAGGCAATAAATGGTATGAAATCCATTTTACAGATGAGAAAACTGAGGCTTGGACAGGTTGAAAGAGTTCCATAGTTAGGAAATGTCCCCAAAGCATTTGAATTGAGCTTTCCCTGATTCCAAATCCAGCATAGCATCCAGCATCCCTCACGTTATGGCCTCTCAGACTCGGGGGCCAAGGCTGGGAGGAGGAGGCAGCCCCATCTCTGCTCTCTCAAGGCTGCTTTTTGTTCTACTGAAATCTGATCTCGAGCTTCCACAGAAGCTCAGTTTTTCTTTTTCTCTCCAATTCTGAGGGAGAAGCCGAAATCCCCCCTTGGCCCTCCCTTGTCGAGAAGAGGAGCTCTTTAGAGATGGGGATTTCACTGAGTCAGTGCTGCCAGCTGCTGTGAACCAGGGAGAACTTCAGGTCTGGGAGAATGACGAGGCTGGCTCCTAGGCCTGCTTCTCATGGGGGGAAGACAGGAATATTGACAGATGATGAGAAGCACACAATGAGATATGTGTGTGTGTGTGTGTGTGTGTGTGTGTGTGTGTGTGTGCAGACACATGTATGCAATTAAATTTAACCTCTTCTAGCTAGGAAAAAAAAATCCCAAAATAGAAATCCTTAAGGAGAATGTTTTGTTTATTTTGGTTTGGTTTTGTTCACATTCGTAAATGCAAAATAATTCAAAGCTTTGTCTAGCTGGGATGATTCGAGTTGATTTTCCTACTGGGTTTAGACTCAGAGGAATCTTGACTTTGATATTTTCTTCCTGTTTGGCTCTTCATGTCTGAAATGAGGAGCTCATGTATCTCTAAGTTTCCTTTCCTGTTCTGGAACTTACAGTCCTTATCCAGAGATAATTAGGTCTTAGTCTTCTCATCAGTGAAATAAGAGAATTAGACTAAAGGACCCCTGCACCCCCTTCTCATTCCAGAGCTTCCATCCTTTGGCCCTGTTCTAGAGTCCTTTTCACAGAGGAAGGTGCATTTCCCCAAGGCACAGGGTGCAGAGGAGCCCCACTCTCAGACCCTCTCGTTGGTGCAGAGATGCTGGTCTGTAGCCACACTCCCTCTGTCATTTAAAAAACCCTGTCAATTCAAACTCACAGAAGATGGTGGCACTCGCATCCTAAAAAAGCCCAGAAGTTCACAGACCAGCTTCCACCCCATACTATAGCCTCCAAACAGTTCTGCAAACTCCTGGCATCAGAAACCATAAAGTACCACTTCATACTTATCAGCGTGACTAACATGTCAGGAAAAGAAGAGAAATGTGGCAGGGGATGCTGGAATGGGACATTAATGCATTGTTGTTGGAGTTGTGCCATTTCGGAGAGCAATTTCAAGCTGTCCAAAGTATAAACAAGTTAGTACCTGTTAGTATCAGTAGTATACTAACCTGTTCATACCCTTTGATTCAGCAGTCTCACTACTGGGTCTGTATCCCAGAGAGATTTGTTTTAAAGAAAAAGGACAGATTTGTACAAAAAAAATCTATAGATGTTCATTTTGTAGTGGCAAAGAATTGAAAATCGAGGGGATAACCATCAATAGGGCTGAACATGTTGTGGGATATGATTATGATGGGGTATTATGTCCTGTAAGGTTTCAGAAAAATCTGGCAAAACTTACATGAATTGACACAAAGTGAAGTGAATAGAACTAGGAGAATATTGGACAAAGTAGCAGCAATATTGTATGATGATCAACTGTGAATGATTTAGTTATTCTAAGCAATACAATGATGAAACATGCTATCTGCCTCCAGGGTAAGTCCGAATACAAACTGAGTAATGGGGATAAAAAGAAAAACAAAAGCACAGTCTCTGCCCTGGAAAAAGTCACCTCCTAAGGGAGAAAACAATATAAAAACAATTATATACATAAGAAACATTGAGAGGAAAAACTGGAGGTAATTTCCCCTTCCCTCCCTACCCCCTCTTCATCTCTTTCCCTTTCCTCTCCTCCTCCTCCTTCTTTTCTCTCTCTCTCTCTCTCTCTCTCTCTCTCTCTCTCTCTCTCTCTCTCTCTCTCTCTCTCTCTCTCTCTCTTGTGTGTGTCTCTCTGTCTCTTTCTATCTCTATCTTTGTGTCTCTCATCTCTGTACATCTTTCTCTCTCTCTCTCTCTCACTCTCTCTCTCTCTCTCTCTCTCTCTCACACACACACACACACACACACACACACACATACACACACATTGTCCTAAGCTTCTTGTACAACATGAACAAAATGGATGTTTTGCATGATTGCACATGTGTAATCTTTATCAGATTGCCATCTCAGAGAAAGGGGAAAGGAGGGAAGAAAGAAGGAAAGGATAGACAGAATTTGTAACTCGAAAGTTAAACATTTTTGACATGTAATTGAGGAAAAAAATTCTATAAAACAAAAACAAAAAAATAAAGGACATGAAATCACAGCCAGATTAAATCAGCAAGTTCTATTAAATGCACGGGCACTATCCTGAGTAATGGGGATAAAAAGAAAAACAAAAGCACAGTCTCTGCCCTGGAAAAAGTCACTTCCTAAGGGGGAAAACAATATAAAAACAATTATGTACATAAGAAACATAGAGAGAAAAAACTGGAGGTAATTTCTGAGATAAAGCCCTGGTGTGGAAAGGAGAATGTGAACTAACTTGATGGAGGACAGATTAAAAGAAGCCTGGGAAGGTAGGACACAGAACATTCTGCCCATGGTGGATGGTGGGTAAAAATGCCCAGAGTTGGTGGATGGGGTGTGAGAAATAACAAGAAGTCCAGGATCATTGATTGCAGAGTACATACAGAGGAAGAAAGCATGAGAAAGGCAGGGAAAGGAACGGGGTGTGATGATTTACCAGCCAGACAGGATTTCTTATTTGATCCTGAAGATGATGGGGAACCAGTAGAATTTATAACAGGAAGGTAAGTGGTGTGATACTTTCAGACTTGAGCTTTAGGAAAAACCCTTTAGCAGCTGAATGGAGGAAGGACTAGAGGAGGGAAGACTGGAAGTGACAGATCCACTATCAGTTTGTTATAGTAATCTAGGGTCAAGGTGATGGATGAGTGGGGAGAAATGAGAGAAGGCAGCATATAGAAGAGATCCTGCAAAAGTGAAGATCCAAAGAGAGCAGCAGATTAGATATGGAGGTTAGAAGACAGTGAGAAACAGAGGGAGATAGCTAGGTTATCCTTCTGGGAGATTGAGGGGATGGCAGTACCCTGGACAGCAACAGAGGAGTTAGGAAGAGGCGATGGTGTGGAAGGAAAAGACCAGGACTGACTCACAGTGGGTCTAGTTTCACAAGCCCTACAGAGAGGTTGGCACCAAGCCAAGATTCTTGGACTCCTTGCTTCTTCCCAACACGAGCGCAATTCTGGAGCTTTTTAGCAAATTGGGTAAAAATTAAATGCCTGCAGGAGCCAGAGGAACTTGCTTCCAGAAGAGGGAGCAGTTGGGCATCCATCTGGCCTGAGCCAGCTTTACCAAGGGCTTTCATGTCCACATCCACTCCACTTCCCAGAAGACTTCTGGGCTTCATTGCCTGCAGGCAGATACACAGCTGCCAAGTTCTATTTTTCTTCTGTTTTACCAGATTTCGAGAGCCATAAAAAATTCACCTGGGTAATCCGCTTGCATTTTTTCAGCTGTCACTTAGGAGGAGATAATAGCCAGTGTGGGTGAGGGGGCTGCTTTTTCCTTCCCTTATGCCTTCCCCCTTGTGGCTACTATGGGAAAAATGAAAGGAGAAAGAGGGCAATAAGGAAACTTCTACGGTGCTGTCTTTTCATAGGAGAGGGATTCAAATATTCAAATTAAAAAATAAAAGCGTGGAGTGTCAAGAGAAAAGAAAAAAGGCAAAACACCTTTAATTATTAAAGAAAGACTTACACCACAGTGGATGGAGTCAGGAAACTGGGTCGGAGCCCTACCCAGGACATGTATTAGCTGTGGGACCCATAATAATCATTTTTTTAATTTTTATTTTTCCTGTTCCTCATGAGCCCTAACTCTTTCCTTTAGCCTTCCCCTGACCTCCCATCCTTCCCATCTTTTCTCAGACATCACCCCTTACATTCGCTACATTCTCCTCCTTTTCTTTTCTTTATTCCTTGGCCAACCAATCCAACTCCACACTATTTTCTACCTTCAAATTGTATTCCTTTGTCCCATCATCTAGTCCACGGTGACAAGCCCTGGATTTCTCCCATGACCCATCTCTTTTTTTTTTTTTAATTAATTTTATAATTATATTTTTGACAGTATATATGCATGAGTAATTTTTATAACATTATCCCTTGTATTCATTTTTCCAAATTTTCCCCTCCCTCCCTCTACTCCCTCCCCTAGATGACAGGCAATCCCATACATGTTAAATGTGTCACAGTATAACCTAGATAACAATATATGTGTGTAAATCCAATTTTCTTGTTGCACGTTAAGAGTTGGATTCCGAAGGTATAAGTAACCTGGGTAGATAGACAGTAGTGCTAACAGTTTACATTCACTTCCCAGTGTTCCTTCTCTGGGTGTAGTTGTTTCTGTCCATCATTGATCAACTGGAAGTGAGTTGGATCTTCTTTATGTTGAAGATTTCCACTTCCATCAGAATACATCCTCATACAGTATTGTTGTTGAAGTGTACAGCGATCTTCTGGTTCTGTTCATTTCACTCAGCATCAGTTCATGTAAGTCTCTCCAAGCCTCTCTATATTCCTCCTGCTGGTCATTTCTTACAGAGCAATAATATTCCATAACCTTCATATACCACAATTTACCCAACTATTCTCCAATTGATCTTCCAGCTTCTGGCCACTACAAAAA